>NW_027141495.1:0-221796 GCF_036365525.1 Heterodontus francisci | reverse complement strand
ATTTCAGTAAGGCATTTGATAAGGTTCCCCACGGTAGGCTATTGCAGAAAATACGGAAGTATGGGGTTGAAGGTGATTTGGAGCTTTGGATCAGAAATTGGCTAGCTGAAAGAAGACAGAGGGTGGTGGTTGATGGCAAATGTTCATCCTGGAGTTTAGTTACTAGTGGTGTACCGCAAGGATCTGTTTTGGGGCCACTGCTGTTTGTCATTTTAATAAATGACCTGGAAGAGGGTGTAGAAGGGTGGATTAGTAAATTTGCGGATGACACTAAGGTCGGTGGAGTTGTGGATTGTGCCGAAGGATGTTGTAGGGTACAGAGGGACATAGATAGGCTGCAGAGCTGGGCTGAGAGATGGCAAATGGAGTTTAATGCGGAAAAGTGTGAGGTGATTCACTTTGGAAGGCGTAACAGGAATGCAGAGTACTGGGCTAATGGGAAGATTCTTGGTAGTGTAGATGAGCAGAGAGATCTTGGTGTCCAGGTACATAAATCCCTGAAAGTTGCTACCCAGGTTAATAGGGCTGTTAAGAAGGCATATGGTGTGTTAGCTTTTATTAGTCGGGGGATCGAGTTTCGGAGCCACGAGGTCATGCTGCAGCTGTACAAAACTCTGGTGCGGCCGCACCTGGAGTATTGCGTGCAGTTCTGGTCACCGCATTATAGGAAGGATGTGGAAGCTTTGGAAAGGGTGCAGAGGAGATTTACTAGGATGTTGCCTGTTATGGAGGGAAGGTCTTATGAGGAAAGGCTGAGGGACTTGAGGTTGTTTTCGTTGGAGAGAAGGAGGAGGAGAGGTGACTTAATAGAGACATATAAGATAATCAGAGGGTTAGATAGGGTGGATAGTGAGAGTCTTTTTCCTCGGATGGTGATGGCAAACACGAGGGGACATAGCTTTAAGTTGAGGGGTGATAGATATAGGACAGATGTCAGAGGTAGTTTCTTTACTCAGAGAGTAGTAGGGGCGTGGAACGCCCTGTCTGCAACAGTAGTGGACTCGCCAACTTTAAGGGCATTTAAGTGGTCATTGGATAGACATATGGATGAAAATGGAATAGTGTAGGTCAGATGGTTTCACAGGTCGGCGCAACATCGAGGGCCGAAGGGCCTGTACTGCGCTGTAATGTTCTAATCTAATCTAATTAGTAAAGACGTTTCGTTTCGAGATACAGCACAGAAACAGACCCTTCGGCCCACCGAGTTTGTGCCGACCATCATCCACCCATTTATACTAATCTATTTATACTAACCCATTTATACTAATTCCATATTCATACCATCCACCTATACTAGGGGCAATTTATAATGGCCAATTAACCTATCAACCAGCAGGTCTTTGGCATGTGGGAGGAAAACGGAGCACCCGAAGGAAACAGACGCAGACACAGGGATAACTTGCAAACTCCACACAGGCAGTACTCAGAATTGAACTCGGGTTATTGGAGCTGTGAGGCTGCAGTGCTAACCACTGCGCCACTGTGCCGCCCACATGGCAGGGCACGCAGATTAATTCAAGGTGATCAGGCAGAGTCGACATGCTTTTGTGAAACGGAAACCATGTTTAACCAATTTATTGGAGTTCTTTGAAGAAGTAACAGGTGCTGTGGATAAAGGGGAACTGGTGGATGTACTGTACTTAGATTTCCAGAAGGGATTTCATAATGTGCCACATCAAAGTTCATTGTGGAATATAAAAGCTCATGGTGTAGGGGGCAACCTATTGGCATCGATGGAAGATTGGCTAACTAACAGGAAACAGAGAGTAGGCTTAAATGGATCATTTTCTGTTTGGCAAGATGTAAAGAGTGGTGTGTCACAGGGATCAGTGCTGGGGACTTAACTCTTAACAATTTATATATATCACTTGGATGAAGGGACCAAAGGTATGGTTGCTAAATTTTCTGATGACAGAAACGGCGGTTGGAAAGTAAGTTGTGACGAGGACACAAGTGAGCCAGAAAGGGATAGATAGATTGAGTGAGTGGGTAAAGATCTGGTAAATGGAGCATAATGTGGGAAAATATGAAATTGTCCATTTTGGCAGGAAGAATAAAAATTATGCACATAATCACAATGGTGAGAGATTTCAGAGCTCTACCATCCAGGGTGAACTGAGAGTCCTTGTGCATACATTGTAAAAGGTTAGTATGTAGGTACTGCAAGTAATTAGGAAAACTAATAGAATGTTATCGTCCAATGCAGGAGGAATTGAATACAAATGTAAAGAGGTTATGTTTCAGTTACATAGGGAGACCACTTCTGGAATACTGTGCACAGTATTGGTTTCCTTATTTAAGGACAGATGTAAATGCGTTCGAAACAGTTCAGAGAAGGTTTACTCGACTAATGCCTGGAATGGGCGGGTTGTCTTATGAGGAAATGCTCGGCAGGCTAGGCTTATATCAGCTGGAGTTTAGAAGAGTAAGAGGCGATTTGATTGAAACTTATATGATTCTGAGTGGGACAGAGCAAATCAGCGCGACAGAGAGAGAAATAACGAGAGAGAGAGAGCTCAACTCATCTGCTGCTAAAACCCTCACCCATGCCTTTTCTGATCTCGAGACTTGACTATTCTAACACTCTCCTGGCTGCTCTCCCACATTCCACTCTCTGAATCATTGTGATCATCCAAAACTCTGCTGCCATCTTCTAATTTACACCAAGTTCTGTTCACCCAACATCCCTGTGCTCACAGACCTACATTGGCTCTTGGTCCAGTAACACCTCAATTTTAATATTCTCACTCATGTGATCAAATCCCTCCATGGCCTCACCCCTCTGATTATCCCAATCCCCTGTCCATTTCCAATATTCCTGAAACTTGTTCATCTGAAAGTCTTTTTCTAATTCCTTTTTTAAGGTGCGTTTCTTTCCCTCTGTCTCTCTCCCTGACCACACATTTCATCTCTCCAGCTCCACTGGTGCTGTGGAAGTTTGGATCCATAAAATGGTGTGAGCTGCACTGCCGGTCACATCCAGCACATTGGACAGGAAACCCAGGCTGGCCAGAGTGATAGCGTGGGTGTTACGTGTGCGTGTCTGTAGTATGAGGAGGATCTGAATATTGTGTCAATCAGCCATTCCGGCAGCTTTGAAATACGTCTTTGAAACTTGGTCTGTGCATGTCCACTGACCGCCTGTGTCAGTCACTCTCAGCTGAACATACATTCAGCAGCACGAGGAACCCCCTCTAATGCTATTTAAAAGGACCAAGCATCCAACCAACAGGTGAGGGGCTTTTGACTTACTTCTGCTATTGTAAAGTTAGTGGAGGTGCTGTGGATGGTTTTCTGGAGGTTGTGTTGTGAGCAACGACAGACATTCAAGAAGGACAGAGGATTTGGTGACCCGACCCTGGACGAGGTCTGGGGACTATAGTTACAGTGTCTCTGGGTCTGTAACATGACCAAAAAATGGAGCAGAAACTGCAGAGAGGGGAGGCTCAGTAAAGAGCGAGGAGGAAGGGGTTCTGCCTTACCTATCCCGGGATTTCAAAGAGCAAAAAGAGCAGTGATCCTAATACAAAGCCCTGGGGAACACCACTGTATACTCCCATCGAGTCTGAACAACAACCTTTCACCACTTCTCTCTGTTTGCTGTTCCTTAACCAATATTTAATATTTGGAAGACTGAAGCCATTGTTTTCACTCTCCACTCCAACTCTGTTCCCTGGCTATTGATTCCATCCCTCTCCCTGCTAACAATCTGAGATTCAGACAGTCTGTTTGCAACCTTAGTGTCACATTTCACCACAAAATGAGCTTTAACCTCATTTTCAGGATAACATTAAAGCCGCCTATTTCCACATCAGTAACATCGCCCGACTTCACCCCTGCCTCAGCCCATCTGCAGCTGAAACCTCATTCATGCCTTTGTCACCTCTAGATGTGATTATTCCAACTCACTCCTGGCTGATCTCCCACATCTACTGTCTGAAAACTTGAAGTCATCCAAAACTCTGCTCCCCATGTCTTAGCTCACACCAAGTCCCGTTCATCTATCCCTGACTGACATTGTCTCCCAGTCAACCAAAGTTTTGATTTTAAAATTCTCCACCTTGTTTCCATTTCCTTCCATGGCCTCGTCCCTTCCTACCTCTGTTATCTCCTCCGGCTCCACAACCCACCGAGCTATCTGAGCTCCTCTAATTCTGGCCTCTTGTGCATCCCTGATTTTAATCACTACAACACTGGCGGCCGTGCCTTCAGCTGCCGGGGCCCTAAGCTGTGTAACATCTTCCCTGCACCTCTTTGCCTCTCCACATCGCTTTCCTCCTTTAAGACACTCCTTAAAACCTACCTCTTTGACTAAGCTGTTGGTCATCTGACCTAATTTCTCCTATTGTGTCTCAGTGTTATACCTTCCTTCTTAATGCCCCTGTGAAGCACCTTGGGATGTTTTACAACGTTTATGGCATTATAAAAATATAAGTTTTTGTTGTTGAATTTTGTCAGACATGATTGTCCATCAGCATATCCATGTTGCTAGCCAGTTACTATCCACTGGTTTTCCAAGTAACAAATATTTTTCTCCTGGGTTGTCACCTTTAGATTTTCCCCCAGTGGTGACACTAGTCTGACTGGTCAATAATTGGAGGGTTTATCCTATCTCTCCTTTTTTAAACAGGTTGTAACATTTGCAACCGTCCAGTCCTCTGTCACCACTCCCATATCCAAGGAGAATTGAATGATTCTGGCTAGTGCCTCTGCTATTGCCACCATTCCTTCCCTCAGCAACCCTCATACATCCCATCCAGACTGGGTAAATGTTCAACTTTATTGTGATACTGAAACTGCTGGATTGAAAGGTGTTAACTGAATCTGTTTGTTCAGTGATTGTAATTAATGTCAGTCTCCATGGATCCTAATTGTGTCACTGGAGGGTTTCCATCTTCTATTAAAATGGGACTCCTTTCAACGTGTTATCCCATACTGTGAGCTGGAGCATAACCCCGGCACTAACAGGGATCAGCAGCTCTAGAGAGAGGGAGAGAATAGATCAGAATCTGGGAACAATAGATTGTAATGTTACAACAATGGGTCAGAATCTGAGAACAATAGATTGGAATGCTACAACAATGGGTCAGAATCTCAGAACCATAGATTGGAATGTTACAACAATAGATAGGAGGTTGGGCGGCACAGTGGCGCAGTGGTTAGCACTGCAGCCTCACAGCTCCAGGGACCCGGGTTCGATTCCGGGTACTGCCTGTGTGGAGTTTGCAAGTTCTCCCTGTGTCTGCGTGGGTTTTCTCCGGGTGCTCCGGTTTCCTCCCACAAGCCAAAAGACTTGCAGGTTGATAGGTAAATTGGCCATTATAAATTGTCACTAGTATAGGTAGGTGGTAGGGAAATATAGGGACAGGTGGGGATGTTTGGTAGGAATATGGGATTAGTGTAGGATTAGTATAAATGGGTGGTTGATGTTCGGCACAGACTCGGTGGGCCGAAGGGCCTGTTTCAGTGCTGTATCTCTAATCTAATCATTATCCTGGGATATATACATTCTTTCTACATATTATGATCGGTTCTCATTAAACTCTCGGATCTATCGCGGCCTTCAGATTATTGAATACATTTACTATCCCATCCTCGCTAGTGTTGGTGTCCCTGGTAAGTCTCTCTCTCTCTCTCTGTCCAGCTATTAATTCTATAAACCGTTTTTAACTGCATTACTGCTCCTGTCATTTACTCTGCCCTGCTTGCTGCTGTTATTATTCTTGGTGAATATCTCCAACTAATAGCTCTACAAACCATTGCTAATAGTATTACTGTTCTTGTCATTTACTCTCTCATCTTTGCTTCTGCTGCTGTTTACATTTCCAGCTAGGAGATCTGTAAACCCTGTTTCACTGAAATACGGTTCTGCAATGTAAACTTTGGGAAGACTGAAGCCGGTGTCATTGGTCTCCATCACAAACTCCATCCCCTATCTGTCAAATTCATCCCCCACCCTGTCTAATGTCTGAGGCAGAACCAGACTGTTTACAACCTCTGTGTTCGATATAAACCTGAGCTGAGTATATTTCCATATTGTCTCCATCATCAACCTTGCCTACTACCACCTCTGCAATATCACCCATTTTCACCACTGCCTCAGCCTATCTGCTGCATAAACCCTCATCTGTACCTTTGTTAAATCTACACTTGACTATTCCAAATCTATCCTGGTCACCTCCCAGTTATAAAATTCCATAAACCACAGACCATCCAGAGCTCTGCTGCCTGTTTCCGGATTGACACCAAATCCCGATCACCCATCACCCCTGTGCTCACTGATCGACATTGACTCCCGGTCTGACAGCATCTTAATTTTAATATTCTCATTCTTGTGTTTGAATCTCTTCATGGCCTCGCCCCTTCCATTAGACCCATTCCCCTTCCATTTCACATATTCTTGAAAATCTTATCCCTTCAACCTAATATCCAATTTCCTTTTTAAAGTGAGTTGCTTTAAATCCCTATCTTCCACGACTGTGATTTTCAATCTGTGGCACCACTGGTGCCAACACTACGCTAACCTGGCTTCATAACATGACGTCAACAGCACAGCCGGCTACTTCTATCATGGTGAACACAATGCCCCATGCTGGACAGGGCTCTACTGTGGTCAGCAGAGTGCCCCATGCTGGGCAGGGCTCTAGTGTGGTCAGCACAGTGCCCCATGCTGGACAGGGCTCTGGTGTGGACAGCACAGTGTCCCATGCTGGACAGAGCTCTAGTGTGGTCAGCACAGTGCCCCATGCTGGGCAGGGCTCTAGTGTGGTCAGCACAGTGTCCCATGCTGGGCAGGGCTCTAGTGTCGTCAGCACAGTGCCCCATGCTGCGCAGGGCTCCAGTGTGGTCAGTACAGTGCCCCATGCTGGACAGGGCTGTAGTGTGGTCAGCACACTGCCCCATGCTGGACAGGGCTCTAGTGTGGTCAGCACAGTGCCCCAGGCTGGACAGGGCTCCAGTGTGGTCAGCACAGTGCCTCATGAAGGACACTGCTCTAGTGTGGTCAGCACACTGTCCCATGCTGGACAGGGCTCTCGTGTGGTCAGCACAATGCCCCATGCAGGACACTGCTCTAGTGTGGTCAGCACAATGCCCCATGCTGGACACGGCTCTAGTGTGGTCAGCACAGTGTCCCATGCTGGACAGGGCTCTAATGTCGTCAGCACAGTGCCCCATGCTGGACAGGGCTCTAGTGTGGTCAGCACAGTGCCCCATGCTGGACAGGGCTCTAGTGTGGTCAGCACAGTGCCCCATGCTGGACAGCGCTCTAGTGTGGTCAGCACAGTGTCCCATGCTGGACAGGGCTCTGGTGTGGTCAGCACAGTGTCCCATGCTGGACAGGGCTCTAGTGTGGTCAGCACAGTGCCCCATGCTGGACAGGGCTCTAGTGTGGTCAGCACAGTGCCTCATGCAGGACACTGCTCTAGTGTGGTCAGCAGACTGTCCCATGCTGGACAGGGCTCTAGTGTGGTCAGCACAGTGCCCCATGCAGGACACTGCTCTAGTGTGGTCAGCACAGTGCCCCATGCTGGTCACGGCTCTAGTATGTTCAGCACAGTGTCCCATGCTGGACAGGGCTCTAGTGTGGTCAGCACAGTGCCCCATGCTGGACAGGGATCTAGTGTGGTCAGCACAGTGCCCCATGCTGGACAGGGATCTAGTGTGGTCAGCACAGTGCCCCATGCTGGACAGGGCTCTCGTGTGGTCAGCACAGTGTCCCATGCTGGACAGGGCTCCAGTGTGGTCAGCACAGTGTCCCAGGCTGGACAGGGCTCTAGTGTGGTCAGCACAGTGCCCCATGCTTGGCAGGGCTCTAGTGTGGTCAGCACAGTGCCCCATGCTTGGAAGGGCTCTATTGTGGTCAGCACAGTGAGCCATGCTGGACAGCGCTCTGGTGTGGTCAGCACAGTGCCCCATGCGGGGCAAGGGTCTCGTCCTGTTATAACATGCATGTAATGCTCATATGTGGAGTGTTTTGAATGTTACTTCAGTCAGCGATTCTGACAGCTTTGATGTAAGTCTTTGAAACTTGATCTGTGCATGTCCACTGACCGCCCGTTTTAGCCACTGTCGGATGAACATACATTCAGCAGCACGAGGAACTCCCTCCAATGTTATTTAAAAGGACCAGGCATCCAACTTACAGGTGAGGGACTTTAGACTTACTTCTGCTATTGAAAAGTTAGTGACGTGCTGTGGATGGTTTTCTGGAGGTTGTGTTGTGAGCAGCTACAGACATTCAGGGAGGACAGAGGATTTGGTGACCTAACACCGGACGAGTTATGGGGACTGTAGTTAAAGTGTTTCTGGGTCTGTAACATGATCAATAAATGGAGCAGAGTCTGCTGAGAGGTGAAACTCTGTGAAGAGGAAGGAGGAGGGGGCTCTGACCTAACCACTCCGGGTTTTCCAAGAGCACCATTCCGACATACACCTAACCCCGGAGCAATGTGTGAGGTGACTCTGATTCAATAAGGATGTGGTCACAGAGCAGTGTCACCTCCTGTAAAACGTCCTGGAGCCTCACACCACGGTGCGGACGGAACTGTCAGTGGCTGTTAAGGTCACAGTTTCATTAAACCTCTATGTATCCGGATCTTTCAAGCCAATAGCAGGCGTCACAGTGGCGCAGTGGTAAGCACCGCAACCACACCACTCCCGCAACCCGGGTTCAATTCTGGGGACTGCCTGTGCGGAGTTTGCATGTTCTTCCTGTTTTTGCGTGGGTTTCCTCCCACATGCCAAAGACTTGCTGGTTGATAGGTAAATTGGCCGTTCACAATTTTCCCTCGTGTAGGTAGGTGGGAAATATAGGGACAGGTGGGGATGTGGTAGGAATATGAGATTAGTGTAGCATTAGTATAAATGGGTGGTTGATGGTCGGCACAGACTCGGTGGGCCGAAGGGCCTGTTTCAGTGCTGCATCATTAAACTAAACTAAACTGACATAGAGTGGTAGAAAGTGATGGAGTCATGGAGTCACGTACGACACAGAAGGTGGCCATTCTGCCCCTCCGTGTTCAGTCAATCCCAATAACCCATTCATTCCCCAGATCCCTGCAAGTTTATTTACTTCAGGTGCCCCTACAGTTTCCTTTTGAAATCATTGATTGTCTTGCCTTCCACCACCCTCATGGGCAGTGAGTTCCAGCTCGTTACCACCCACTGTGTAAAAAAGCTCTTCCTTATTTTCCCCCTGCATCTATTACCCAAAACCTTCCATTTGTGTCCCCGAGTCCGTCTTTCATCAGTTAATGGGAACAGTTTTTCCTTGTCTATCTTATCTAAGCCATCATAATCTTGTACAACTCTATCAAATCTCTCTCAATCCCCTTTACTTCAAGGGAGAACAACTCCATCTTCTCAAAACTATCCTTGTAACTAACCATCCGCCGCTCCCCCCTCCCATCCCTGGAACTATTCGGGTAAATCTCCTCTGCACCCTCTCAAGTACCTTCACATCCTTCCTGAAGTGTGGTGACCAGAACTGGACACAGTTCTCTAGTTGGGGCCTAACCAAAGCTTTACAAATTTTCAGCATAACTTCCCTGATTTTGTATCTTTGCCTCTAATCATGAAGCCCAATATCTGATAAGCTTTGATTAACACTCTCCCAATATGTCCTTCCACCTTCAAAGATCAATGCATATGGAGCCCCAGGTCCCTCTGTTCCTGCACAATCTTTAGACCTATGCCATTAAGTCTATATTGCTTTCCTATTCTTTCTGCCAAAATGCATCACCTCACACTCCTCTGTATTAAATTCCACCTGCCACTTCTCTGCGCATTCTGCTAGCCTATCTATATCCTGTTGTAGGCAGTTTGCATCATCCTCACTGTTGACCACACCTCCAAGTATGGTATCATCGGAAAATTTTGTAATTCTAATCTGAATTCCAAGCTCCATCTCATTTATATATAGCAAAAAAAATGAGTTGGTCCCAGCACTGACCCTTGGAAAACATCACTGTCTACCGTCCTCCAGTGTGTAAAATAACCGTTCACCAGCACTCTGCCCGAACTATCTCTTCTTTGAAGGTAGCTCCTGTTTTCCGGCCAAACGTTGACTCTAATTTATTCGCCCCAGCTCCATTTTTACACCGGTTGACTTGTTGAAGTTGACTTTCTCATAGTTAATTATTCTTACTCTGGATTGCTGTTTGTCCTTTCCCATAGTCAACAAAAACCTTATGATACAATGATCACTGTCCCCTAAATGTTCTCCTACTGATACTTAATCCACTTGGGTCCAGCTCATTCTCGAGAACCAGGTCTAGCAGTGCCTCCTTTCTCGTTGGACTAGCAACATACTGTTGTAGAAAAATTTCCTGCACACACAGTAGTAACTCCTGCCTCCCTCCGCCCTTTACATTACTACTATCCCAGTCCATATTAGGATAATGAATGTTCCCCCATTGTAACTACTCTATAATTCTTGCATCTTTCATTAATTTTCTTGCAGATTTGTTCCTCCACATCCTTCCCATTAGCTGATGGCCTATAGACAACACCAAGCAATGTAAATGCACCTTTTTTGTTCTTTAGCTCTATCCAAATAGATTCTGTCCTTCACCCACCCACGCCCCCACCCACCCCCACTCCCACCTCCCATCTCCCCACACATGCCCCCGGGACTTTCACTCTCTCCAGCACTATAATGTTCTCCTTAATCAATACCACCACCCTTACTCCTTTTCTCCCTTTCCTATTTTTTCTGAACACCTTGTATCCAGGAATATTTAACACCCAGTTCTGCCCTTCTTGGAGCCAGATCTCTGTTATAGCCACAGCAACATATTTCCATATGGCAATCTGCACCTGTACCTCGCCAGTCTTATTAACCACACTCCGTATTCACATACATGCACATCAACCCTGATGTAAACTTTATTACTTCCTCCCTTCCTCAGACCCCAACTAATAACTTTCTAAACCCTACTATAGTGTTATCCATCTCTCCCAGTATTCTGTGCAGTTTAGAATTCCTCTCTGATGTTTACCCCTGGTTCCCACACCCCTGTCAATTTAGTGTAAACCCTCTCCAGTAGCACTAACAAATCACCCTGCAAGGAAATTAGTCCAGCTCTGTTCAGGTGCAACCGTCCGGCCGATACAGATCCCTCATTCTCCAGAACTGGTCCCAGTGTCCAGAAATATAAACCTCACTGCTTCTGCAGCATCCTTCCAGCCACACTTACATCTGTGCAATCCTCCTATTTCTGTACTCACTCGCACGGGGTACTGGGAGTAATCCGGAGATTACTGCTTTGAGATGGCTAACTTCTTTCCCAGCGCCCGGAATTCTGACTGCAGGACCACCTTCCACTGTCTGCCCAGCTCATTCGTACCGATGTGGACCACGACTGCTGGCTGTCCACCCCCCACATTTAGGATGCTCTGCAGCCACTCAGTGATATCCTTGACCCTGACACCAGGGAGTAAACACACCATCCTGGATACATGTCTGCGGCCTCAGAAACGCTCGTCTGTTCCCGTGACTATCGAATATCCTGTCACTGTCAACATTCTAGTCTTCCCTGTACCACCTCCCACCCCCAGTACAGGTGAGACAGCCAGGGTACCATGGCCTTGTCTCTGGCTGCAGTCCCCAGATGAAACATCACATTCCTCAGTATTGAATACTGGTTGGAGAGTGATATGCACTCTGGGGTCTCCTGTGCTACCTGCCTGATTCTTCCTGACGTCTGGTGATCACCCATTCCCTCTCTCTCTCTCTCTGCATACCCATAAGCTGTGGGGTGACCACATCTATAAACGTGCTCTCCACAAATCACTCAACCTCACATATACACTGCAGTGGCATCCATGGTCCCACCATCTGCAGCTTGTACATCATCCCAGATAGCAGGATGAGGGGGAGGTCGGAGTTAAGAAGGGACATAAGGCAGGAACATAATATCATCCTGAATACTCCCGGTGATGCCGGATGCCATGGGCTCTGTCACAGCCGTTCCCATGAGGTGGGGAACCATTTCCTCCCTCAGGCTCAGGGGATGAAGCTATGCCTGGTCCCCGCCGGTTCACTGCTGCTCCCTGTGATTATGGGTCACCTTGTCCTGCAAGAGAGAGGGCAGAATTTCAGTGATGGTGTTGCACTGTGTTTGGGTGATATGCCTGCCATAGCTGAATAGCTGGTGGTATCTGAAGGCAGTCAGAGGTGGATGTGAGGCTGGTATCAGTGGAAGGTATGTAAGGGTGATGTGGAGTATGTGAATGTTAGGTGTGAGTCCTGAGTGTTAGGGACTGCTGATGGGTGAGTGATGGGGATGTGGTACATTGAGTCGTGTGAGAGGTTGGTGATGTTGGGGTAGGAGATGCCATGTGGTGATGAATTCACTGACATTGACCACCCGTGTGAGTTCATTTAACTTCTTCTGACACTGCTGCCAGGTCCTCGGGGCCATACTTCTTGCATTGACCTCCCTGGCCACCTGCTCCCATTCCCTTCAAAGTGCGGTTCTTGAGAGTCTCCACCCCACCCCACAGAAACATGGCCTCTGTTCTCCTGTCATCCTCCATGACTAAGGCCTCCAGCACCACATCCGTGAACCGCAGAGCCCTGTGCTAGTATTCCATCTACCTTTTCTCCAATTGCAGCATTCACAGTCAGCAGCAGCAGCCTCCTGTGATTCAGTGCAGCTTCCTTTTAAGAGGGACAGACTGTCTTTCAAGGCTGAATCCTGGCTGAAACACGTGCTAGTCTCAGAAACTGTTAAGGCTCCTGTTAAGCGTACAGACAGACAGCAGCGTGGGTCACCCTGGGCGGCCCCTCGACTTAATGGAAATGAAATGTGGAGGCCGCAGAAATTTTGTGTCACCTGCCTCAACTGGCAGATCATGACCCTTCTGCCCAAAAAGCGATGCAAACCCTGTTTTCTCCCTCTTTCTATTTTCCTTTCCCTCTTTCCCCTTTCTCATTCTCTCTCCCTTCACTCTCTGTCTGCTGCTCATAGAATTAGAGACATATGCAGCACAGAAGGAGGCTATTCGGTCCTTTGTGTTGGTGCTGTTTCTTTGAAAGAGCTGTCTAATTATTACCACTCTCCTTCTTTATCCCAGACTCTTTTTTTCACCTTTTCCTGTCTTTTTTAAAAATTCCCTTTTGCAAGATATTATTGAATCTACTTCCACCATGTTTTCAGGCAGTGAATTCCAGATCCCAACAACTCGCTGTGAAGGAAAATTCTCCTCATTTCACCTCTGGTTCCTTGTCAATTACCTTCAATCTGTGTCTTCTTAATACTGAACTTTTTGACACTGGAAACAGTTTCACATTAATTACTCTCTCAAAACTCTTCATGATTTTGAATTCAATATTAAATCTCCTCTTACCCTTCACTGCTCCAAAGAGAAAAATCCCAGCTTTTCCAATCTCTCCATGTAACTGAATTCCCAGATCCCTGGTGCCATATGATTAAAATTCTGCTGTTCCATGTGTCATGTACTGGGATGTGCTGTCGTGTTTTATATAGATTTAACATAACTTCCCAGTTTTGTTTTCTATCCCTCTATTTATAAAGCCCAGGATCTCATATGATTCATTGCCTGCATTGTTAACTTGTCCTGTGATCGTCAACGATTTACACATAAACTGCCCAGGTCTCTCTCTTCTTTCACTCCCTTTACACTGTAACATGTAGCTTGTGTTGTCTCGCCACAGACATCCTTCTAAAATGTATTACCTCACATCTCTGCTGTGACAATTCAAATTTCAGAAGATTGAAGACATTGTTTTCAGTCCCTGCTCCTAACTTCATTCCCTCGCTACCGACTCTATCCCTCTCCCTGGCAACCGTGTGAGACTAAACCAAACTGTTCACACCTTGGTATCCTATTTGACCCCGAGATGAACATCTGACCACATATGCACACCTTCACTAAAACCGCCTATCTGCACCTAGAAAAGCATAGAAAAGTCATAGAATGTTTACAACACAGAAAGAGGCCACTTGGCCCATTGTGTCTCTGCTGTCCAAAAAACGACCTCCACAGCCCAATCCCGCCTTCCAGCATTTGGTCTCTAGCTCTGCAGATTAAATCACTTGAGGTGTAACAGGCACATTTAAAATCAGATGAGGTTTTCAGCCCCTTCTACCATTTCAGAAAGTGAGTTCCAGACCCCCACCCCACCACACCCTGGGTTATTATTTTCCTCATCTCCCCTCTAATTTTTCTACCAATCTCTCTGCTAAGGTGAATAGACCCTTCACCTCCACTATATCCACGGCCCTCAACCTTTTGTACGTTTCAATCAGATTTCCCCTCAGCCTTCTCTGTTCCAAGGAGAACAACCCCAGCCTATCCAATCTTTCTTCATAGTGCATTTTCCCAGTCCCGGCAACATGTTTGTTAATCTCCTCTGTACCCTCTCTCGTGCAATTACATCCTTTATGTAATGAGGTGACCAGAACTACACTCAGTACTCAAGTTGTGGCCTAACCAATGATTTACGTAGTTCCAGCATAACTTCCCAGCTCTTATATTCTTTACCTCAGCGAATAAGGGAAAGCATTCCATATGCCTTCTTAATCACCTTATTGACCTGTCCTGCTACCTTCAGCTATCTGTGGGCATTCACTCAAAGGTCAGTCACTACCTCTACACTTCTCAGTATTCTCCACCCCTCAGGATTTGGTCGTCACTGTCTGGGCCTGCATTTATTGCCCATCCTCATTGCCCTTGAACTGAGTGGCTTGTGAAGCCATTTAAGAGTCCATCACATTGCTGTGGGTCTGGAGTCACATGTGGCCAGATCAGATAAGGACAGCAGATCTCCTTCCCTAAAGGACATTAGTAAACCAGATGGGCTTTTCAAACAATCGACAATGGTTTCATGGTCACCATTAGAGTAGCTGTTTAATTCCAGAACTATTAATTGATTTCAAATTTCATTATGTGTCATGGTGGGATTCGAATCTACGTCCCCAGAGTGTTAACCTGGGTTTGCTGGATTTACAAGTGCAGTGACATTGCCACTACACCACTGTCTCCATTAAATGCTGCTGGAAACACCCCTCCAGTCGCTAAACCGCCTGTCAGCAATTACTCTTTCTTTCCTGCCACTGAGCTAATTTTGCATCCACCTTACTGCATTTTCCTGGATCCCCTGGGATTTTATTTTTAACAAGTCTGCTATGTGGGCCCTTGCCAAAAACCTTGCTAAAATCCAAGTAGACCGCATCAACGACATTAAACTCATCTATCGTCCTTGTTACTTCATCAATAAATCATGCAAGTTATTCAGACACGATCTTGCCTTAACACATCTATGGTGATTATCCTTGATTAACCTGTGCCTTTCTAAGTGACAGTTTATCCTGTCTCTCAGAATAGATTCCAAAAATTTTCCCACTCTGAGTTTAGACTGACTTTCCTGTAATTATTCGGTCTATTCTTCGCTCCCTTTTTATACAGTGGTACAATGTTAGCAGTTCTCCAATCCTCCATCACCACACCTGTATCCAGTGAGTATTGGAAAATCATGGATATACCTTTGGTTATTCCTTCTGTTGCTTCTCTTAACAACCTGGGGTACATTTCATCACGCCATGGTGATGTATCAACTTTCAATGAGGCTAATTCCATTAGTACTTCCTCTCTGCCTATGTTTATCACATCCAATAATTCACACTCCTCCTCCTTAACTACAATATCTGCACCGTTCCCCTCTTTTGTGAAGACAGTCACAAAGTATTCATTAAGAACCATATCAGTAACTACTGTCCCTACACATAGGTTACCTTTTCGGTCATTAATGAGCTCTACTCGCTCCTTAGTTGTCCTCTTAGCCTTAATGTATTGAAAGAAAAAACATACATGGGTTCACCTTGATTTAGTTTGCCAATATTTTTTTTATGATCTCTCCTTGCTTTCGTAAATTCCTTTTTGATATTAGCTCTCCACTTTCTATACTCCTCTTGGTTTTCTGTTGCATTGAGTTCTCGGTGTGGGACATAAGCTTGCCTTTCCTGCTGTATCTTACCCTGTAAGCTCCTTGACCTCCATGGGGCTTGGGAATGAGACTGACTTGATGTATCTACAAAGCGCTGGCAGGGACTCGATGAGTTGAAATTTCCCATTCAGCGCCAGAATTGACGATGCCACTATGACTCTATGACATGGGTATTCTATTACAACAACTTTCCTATACTGGGAAAGTTTATAAAGGACTGGGCAGTATCACCCTATTAAACCCCGTGATGTAAGTGAAATGTTTGATGCCCCAGAAGATGGTTAACAAATGTCCTTCACAAACAGAGTAAATAAGTTCAGCCCAAATCACAATTCTGGATCATTCACAATGGGGAGTAGTTTCACCTAGTTTTCTCAACATAGGACAGCAGCCAGGCTTTTCACTGTGTCCCCCACCTCCATGTGGAATGTCTTGTCAGGGTTAGGTGAGAGAAGACACGTTGCCTGGGCGACAGCTTTCCTAAATTGTGTTACTGCTACTTACTGCCACTCTTCTGTCCAACCCGGTTAAACCTGGTCATTATCACCATTAGGTTGTTCATAAAGAGGAGTCGCAGTCTCTGCAAATCGAGGGATGAGGGTCCGCTGATACCCTACCAGGCTGCGGATAGGACACAGGGCAGTCTTTGAGGTGGACAGGGATAGACACTGGATGAGGGTCCACTGATACCCCACAAGCCTGAGGATGGGACACAGGGCAGTCTTTGTGGTGGACAGGGATAGACACTGGATGAGGGTCCACTGATACCCCACCAGCCTGAGGATAGGACACCGGGCAGTCTTTGAGGTGGACAGGAGTAGACACTGGATGAGGGTCCACTGATACCCCACCAGCCTGAGGATAGGACACAGGGCAGTCTTTGAGGTGGACAGGAGTAGACACTGGATGAGGGTCCACTGATACCCCACCAGCCTGAGGATAGGACACCGGGCAGTCTTTGTGGTGGACAGGGATAGACACTGGATGGTCTCGACCTGATGTTGGTCTGGGCTGATGCTGGATGATCCAATCTGGACACCTGCAACGGTGACACGATTTTGCACCAGCTGGGCCTTACGTGGATGGTCTTTAAGTCCAGCTCCCAAAGTAACTGCAGTAGTTCCTGTAAAAGGGTTAAATGTGTGGACACGGTCTGTGGTGATGTGGAGATCATCGACATGTTAAGGCGAGCAGGAAGACTGTGAAAATCTCAGATGGGCCCGGCCATACATTTGTGGAGAATAGTGGGGTTATTTTGGAACCCCTTGTGACAGACATGTCCAGGGGTATCTCTGGTCCTCAGAAGTGAATGTGAATTTAAATTGTTTCTCTAGTTTTACTGGGATACTCCAATAACTATTAGAGATATCCAGGGTGGTGAAGTCAGCCCTGTTGCTGGGAATCCGGGAGAGTAGGGTGGGTGTCTCTCAGACAACCGGGTTCACACAGGGGCGACTGAGTTAAGTTTGTGGTGGTCAGTAGACAGTCACCAGCTGCCATCCGGTTTTCTAACCGGCCAAATCGGGCAGTTAGTAATGAATGTGTCTTTGTGAACTACACCCTGGTATAACAATGACCTGATAGTGTCTGGAATGTATGATATAATCTCAGCTCGGTATGAATACTGCTTCATGGAGCATGCAATGGTCAGTTAATTTCTTCTGGTCTGCTCATGTTTCCACAGTCATCTTTATGAGTTGCGATTACACTCAGCACCGACTCGAGAATCGCCTTTACCTCAGGGTCATCAGAGGTGTCTGGTACCCACTCCTCTGATATTTTAATCAGGAATATTGAAGGTGAACTGGACACCAGAGTAGGGGTATGTTTTAATGTTCTACAATATACAAATATAGGGATAATCAATTACTGCTGATAACCTTTGAGCATATTACTGCCCAGTAGTCACTGTCCATTATGCAGGATCATAGAAAAGGGAGGCAGGACTTTGACATGAACTCTTTTCGCTCTCCTACACCACTGTAAGATCTGATCGAGGTTCACAGTTTACCCAAAAGGAGGTCGAAGGGTCACAAGCAATTTATTGCAAGGAAACTATTGGAAAAACAAATTGGAGGGGCAGGAATAATGTCCACTTGGAGTGGCAGGGATTAATTAGAGATAGTCAGCAGGTCTCTGCCAGGGGGTAATCCTGTCTAACTAACTTGATTAATTTTTTTCGAGGCAATGACTTGATGTGCAGATGAGGGTAAAGCAGTTGATGTAGTCTACATGGACTTTTGTAAGGATTTTGATAGGATCCTGCATGTGAGATTGGTTAAGAAGGAAAGAGCCCATGGGATCCAGGGCAATTTGGCAAATTGCATCCAAAATTGGCTTAGTGGCAAAAGGCAGACCATGCTGGTCGAGGGTTGTTTTTGTGAGTGGAAGCCTGTGACCACTGGTGTACCACCGGGATCGGTGCTGGGACCCTTACTGTTTGTAGTGTGCATTAATTATTTGGACGTGGATATAGGAGGTATGATCAGTAAGTTCGCAGATGACGCTACAATTGGTTGTGTTGTAAATCCTGAGGAGGGAAGCCTTAGATTACAGAATGATATAGCTGGGCTTGTAAAATGGGTGGCGCATTGGCAAATGGAATTTAATCCTGAGAAGTGTGAGGTGATCTCTTGTGGGAGGACTAACAAGGCAAGGAAATATACAATGGCTGGTAGGACCCTAGGAAGTACAGAGGGTCAGAGGGACCTTAGAGTACTTGTCCCGAAATAACGGAAGGCTGCAGCACAGGTAGATAAGGTGGTTAGGAAGGCATATGGAATACTTGCCTGTACTAGCTGAGGCATGAAATATAAGAGCAGGGAGGTTGTGATGAAGCTGTATAAAACGCTATTTAGGCCACAGCTGGAGTACTGTGTACAGTTCTGGTTGCCACACTATAGGAAGGATGTGATTGCATTGAGAGGGTGCAGAATAGATTCACCAGGATGTTGCCTGGGCTGGAGCATTTCAGCTATGAAGAGAGACTGAAAAGGCGAGGGTTATTTACCTTAGAGCAGAGAAGGCTGAGGGTGTTGTGATTGAGATATACAAAATTCTGAGGGGCATCGATAGGTTAGATAGGAAGAAACCTTCTTTTTCCTCTTAGCTGAGGGGTCAATAACCAGGCGATATTGATTTAAGGTAAGGGGCAGGAGGTTTAGAGGGGATTTGAGGAAAATAATTTTCACCCGGAGGGTGGTTCGCTTCTGGAACCCACTGCCTGAAGAGGTAGTGGAGGCAGGAAACCTTACTACATTTAAGAAGTATCTAGATGAGCACTTGAAACGCCATAGCATACAAGGCTACAGGCCAAGTGCTGGAACTGGGATTAGAATAGTTAGGTGTTTGATGGCCAGAACAGGCATAGTAGGCCGAAGGGCCTGTTTCGCTGCTGTATTTCTCTACATCTGTATGACTCTATTGAGGAGTAACAGTTCAAATACAGCACAGCATCAGAATAAACATAGTAGACATACGACCTCTGGCAGGTGAGAAAGGCTTTCTGGAAATGGATCAGATGTTGTAAGCTATTATTAAAGACGTTATAGCAGGGCACGTGGAAAAATTCAAGGTGATCAGGCAGAGTCAACATGGCTTTGTGAAAGGGAAATCATGTTTAACCAATGTATTGGAGTTCTTTGAAGAAGTAACATGCAGAGTGGATAAAGGGGAACTAATGGATGCACTGAACATAGATTACCAGAAGGCATTTGATAAGGTACCACATCAAACGTCATTGTGGAAAATAAAAACTCATGGTATAGGGGGGTAACATATTGGCATGGATAGAAGATTGGCTAGCTAACAGGAAACAGAGAGTAGGCATATCTGATTGGCAAGATGCTACGAGTGATGTGCCACAGGGATTATTGCTGGGGCCTGAACTTTTTACAATTTATATAAATGACTTGGATGAATGGACCGAAGGTATGGTTGTAAAATTTGCCAATGACTCAAAGATAGGTAAGATGGTAAGTTCTGAAGAGGACATAGGGCGGCTACAAAGGGATATAGATAGGTTAAGTGTGTGAGCAAATATATAGCAAATGGAGTATAATGTGAGAAGAGGTGAAATTGTCCATTTTGGCTGGAAGACTTGTCTGTTAACTCGAGACTTGACTATTCTAATACACTCCTGGCTGCTCGCCCACATTCTACTCTCTGTAACCTTGTGGTCATCCAAAACTCTGCTGCCATCTTCTAATTTACACCAAATTCAATTCACCCAACATCCCTGTGCTCAGTGACCTACATTGGCTCTTGGTCCAGTAACACCTCAATTTTAATATTCTCGCTCATGTGATCAAATCCCTCCATGTCCTCACCCCTCTGATTATCCCAATCCCTGACCATTTCCAATATTCATGAATCTGGTTCATCTTAAAGTCTTCTTCGAATTCCCTTTTTAAAGTGAGTTTCTTTCCATCTGTCTCTCTCCCAAACCACACATTTCATCTCTCCAGCTCCACAGGGGCTGTGAAAGTTTGGATCCATAAAAAGGTGTGAGTTGCACGGCCGGTCACATCCAACACATTGTACAGGACAGCGAGGCTGGCCAATGTGCAAGAGTGGGTGTAACATGTGTGTGTCTGTCGCGTGAGGAGGGAATTGAATGTGAGGTCAATCAGCCATTCAGGCAGCTTTGATGTACGCCTTTGAAAGTTGGTCCACCGACCACCTGTTAGTCACTCTCAGCTGAACACACATTCAGCAGCAAGAGGAACCCACTCTAGTGTTATTTAAAAGGACCAGGCATCCGAATTACAGGCGAGGGGCTTTTGACTTACTTCTGCTATTGTAAAGTTAGTGGAGGTGCTGTGGATGGTTTTCTGGAGGTTGTGTTGTGAGCTACTGCAGACATTTTGGGAGGACAGATGATGTGGTGACCCAACACTGGACGAGGTATGTGGACTGTAGTTACAGTGTCTCTGTGTCTGTAACATGACTAACAAATGGAGCAGAGGCTGCAGAGAGGGGAAGCTCTGTAAAGAGGGAGGAGGGGGGGGCTCTGCCCTACCCTCCCCGGGTTTTCCAAGAGCACTTTTCCCACCTACACCTAACCCAGGCGCAGTGTGTGGGAGACTCTGATTCAATATGGAGATGGTCACAGAGCTGTGTCACTTCCTGCAACACGACCTGGAGGCTCACACCAGGGTGAGGACGGAGCTGTCAGTGGCTGTTAAGGTCACAGTTTTATTTAACGTCTATGTATCTGGATCTTTCCAGGCAGGAGTAGGAGACATATCCAACATAGAGTCATAGAGAGGAATGGAGTCATTTACAACACAGAAGGAGGCCATTCACCTCCTCCATGCCAGCTCACTGTGGAACAATCCAGTCATTCCCACTCTCCTGCTCAATCCCTGTATCCTTGCAAGTTCATTTTCTTCAGGTGCCCATCCAGTTTCCTTTTGAAATCATTGATTGTCTCGGCTTCCACCAGCCTCATGGGCAGTGAGTTCGAGCTCATTACCATCCACTGTGTAAAAAAGTTCTTCCTCATATTCCCCCGTATCTCTTGCCCAAAACCTTCCATCTGTGTCCCCTAGTCTGTGCTTCATCAGTTAATGGGAACAGTTTTTCCTTGTCTATCTTATCTAAACCTGTCAAAATCATGAGGGGTCTGGACAGATTAGGTGGGGAGAAACTGTTCCCATTTGTCAAAGGATCAAAAATGGATGGGCACAGATTTAATGTACTTGTTTAAAGAAAATAATGCGAGCATGATGAAAACATTTTTGCACAGTGAGTGGTTCGATTCTGGATTGCACTGTCTGAGAGTGCGATGGAGGCAGGTTCACTTCAGGCATTGGAAAGGGAATTATTTCGTGACCTGAAAAGGAATAATGTACAGGGTTATGGGAAATAGACACTAAGTGAATTGCTCACTCAGTGAGCCGGTGCTGATATGATGGGCCGAATGGCCTCCTTCTGTGCTGCAATTAATCTGTGATTTTCTGTGATTCTGTCACAATCTTGCACACTTCTAGTAAATATTCCCGCAATCTTCTTTACCCCAGGGAGAACAATCCCAGTTTTTTCCAGACTAACTTTGTTGCTAAAATCCCCCAACCCTGGAACCATTCTGGTAAATATCCACTGCACCCTCTCAATGGCCCTCACATCCTTCCTAAAGTGTGGTGAACAGAACTGTTCACAATACCCCACTTGGGGCCTAACCAGAGCTATATACATTTTAAGCATAATTTCCCTGCTTTTGTTATCTATTCCTCTATTTATGAATCCCGAGGTCTCATATGCTTTGTCATCACTCTCTCAATATGTCCTGCCACCTTCAAAGATTTATACACATCCACACACAGGTCCGTCTGTTCCTGCACATACTGAAGAACTGTACCATTCTGTCTGCATCGCCTGACACTATCCCTTCTGCCAAAATTCATCACCTCACACTCCTGTGTATTAAATTCGATCTGCCACTTCTCTGCCCATTCTGCCTTTCTATCCGTGTCCTGTTGCAGACAGTTTGTATCATCCTCACTGTTTGCCTGTCCTCCAAATTTGGTATCATCGGCAAATTGTGAGACTCCACTCTGATTTCCAAGATCGAAGTCATTTATGTATAGCAAAAAAAAAGCAGAGGTCCTAGCACAGATCCTCGGGGAACACCCATTATCTACCATTCTCCAGTCTGAAAAACAAACATTTCAAACAATTCTCTGTTTTCTGTCCTGAAGCCAATTTTTGATTCAATTGGACACCGACCCTTCAATTTCATGAAGCTCAGTTTTGTTCACCAGCCTTTTATGTGGCACCTTATCAAACGCTTTTTAAAAAACCTTTATAAACAGCATCCACCACATTCCCTTCATCATTGTTATCTGATACATCATCAAACAATTCTATTAGATTAGTAAAGCATGATCTTCCTATTAAAAAAATCCATGCTGACAATCCTTAATTAACTCAAACCTCTATAAGTGTGTGTTGATAGTGTCTTCCCTTGATTATTGTTTCTAAAACCTTACTCACCACTGATGTTAAACTAACTGATCAGTAGTTACGAGGCCTGTGTGTTGTCCATTGATAATTCAGTGAGGTGAGGGTGACCATCTATCTCATCATTTTCTCCCTCATCAGGGAGAAGCTGGATGAGAGATCCAGTGGCTTTGTCAGGATAGCGGGATTCCTGATGGTGTAGGTGGCTCTGCCGGGCCCCCATATCAACAGGGAGAGGTACAGGGACTGAAAGAACTCTCACTCCATTAATGTACAGTTGGTGTGTGAGCATGTCCACTAACCTCGCAGCAGCCACCATAACTCCATTCTGAAGCAGTCAGCCGGTCCTAACACTTCGGGGCTCCATGCAGAACCAGAATGTGGTTCATTGGAGACCAATTAACCCCCCTCTAGACACGGCTCATATTTCTACATCCTCAAACCACCCCCACCGCCAACCAACCTCACACAATTAACATGTGTATAATGTGAGCAATGGAGTCACCAGGAACATGGTGGAACAGACCATCGGTGTGATGAAGCAATGTTTCTGATAACTGAACCGCTCGGGGCGAGCCCTCCAGTACACACTGGAGCAGGTGTCAAAGTTCATGGTGTTCTGCTGCACCATTCACATCATCACCATCATGAGGACACAGGCATTGGCATCAGGAATCCGGAGGCTACCTCAGGAGGAGGAGGCAGGAAGGATATTTCTTGGATGCCTTTCAGCCGGACAGGCTGTCGGAGAGACCCTGCTAAGATTCGAGCTCCCATAGGACAACTTCCCTTTCCCTCCATGGATCCCCCATTCTCCACCATTACACCCATCTGAGACGCCTCATCACAGCGTCCCCTTGGTCACCATCCTGCTATGAAACAATCAGAATTAATATATTACAGAAGGACCAATTCAGCTTTTCGTGTCTGCACTGGCTCTCTGAATGAACAATTCACCGAATGCCGTTCCCTGCATTCTCCATGTAACCTGCACACTCTTCCTTCTCAGATTAAAGTCTATTCAGCCTCAGTTGAACCTGCCTCCACCACACTCTCAGGCAGTGCATTCCAGACCCTGTTTCACTGTGTGAAAAAAGCTTTTCCTCATGTCGTCTTTGAACCTTTTACCCATTACTTTAAATCTGTGCCCTCTCGTTCTTGATCCTTTCACGAGTGGGAACAGTTTCTCTCTGTCTACTCTGTCCAGACACATCATGATTTTTGAAACCTCTAATAAATCAACTCTCAGCCTTCTCCAAGGAAAACAGTCCTAACTTCTCCAATCTATCTTCATAACTGAAATTCCTCATCCTGGGTATCATTCTCGTGAATCTTTTCTGCACTCTCTCCAATGCCCTCACGTCTTTCCTCAAGTGTGGTGCCCAGAACTGGATGCAATACTCCAGCTGAGGCCGAAGTAGCGTCTTATGCAAGTTCAATATAGCATCCTTGCTCTTGTACTCTATGTCCCTATTAATAAAGCCTATGGGCTTATATGATTTATTAAATGCTCACTCAACCTGTCCTGCCACCTTCAATGACTTATGCACGTATACACCCAGGTTGATCTGCTCCTTCACCCCCTTTAGAATTGTAACCTTTATTTTACATTGTCTCTCCATGTTCTTCCTACCAAAATGAATCACTTCACGTTTCTCTGCATTGAACTTCACCTGCCACCTGTCTTCCCATTCCAGCAACATTTCAATGTCCTTTTGAAGTTCTTCACTATCCTCCTCACAGTTCACAATGCTTCCAGTTTCATATCATCTGTAAACTTTGAAATTGTTGCCTGCACACCAAGGTGTCGGTCATTAATATATATCAGGAAAACAAAGGATCCGAACACTGATCCCTGGGGAACTCCACCACAAACCTTCCTCCAGCCTGAAACACATCTATTAACCACTACTCTTTGTTTCCTGTCACTCAGCTAATTTCGTATCCATGTTGCAACCCCCGTCCCTTTTATTCCATGAGCTGCAAGTTTGCTCACAGGTCTGTTGTGTGGCACTGTGTTAAAATGTTTTTGCACGCAGTGAGTGGTTAAATGTCTGGAATGCACTGCCTGAGTGTGGTGGAGGCAGGTTCCATTGAAACTGAATAGACTGTTATATGAAAATCCATGTTTACCACATCAACAGCATTACCCTTATCAACTCTCTCTGTTACCACTTCAAAAAACTCCATCAAGTTAGTTAAACATGATTTTCCCTTAAGAAATCCATGCTGGCTTGCTTAATTAACTCGCATATGTCCATGTGATTATTGATTTTGCCCAAAATTATTTTTTCTAGAAGTTTTCCCACCACTGTAGTTAAACTGACTGGTCTGTTGTTGCTGGGTTGATCTTTACACCCTTTTTTGATCAAGGGTGTTACGTTTACAATTCTCCAGTCCTCTGGCATCACCCCGAGTCCAAGGAAGACTGAAAAATTATGTCCAGTGCCTCTGTGATTTCCACCCTCACTTCCCTCAGTATCCTTGGATACATCCCATCTGGTCCTGGTGCCTGTCCACTTTAAGTCCAGACAGCCTATCTAATATTTCCTCTTTATCAATTTTAAACCCCACTAGTGTCTGACTTACCTCCTCTTTCAATATTGCCTGGGTTGCATCTTAGAACCATAGAAAGTTTATGGCACAGAGAGAGACCACTTGGCCCATCGTGTCTATGCTGTCTGTAAAACGATCCATCCATTCCGATCCTAACTTCCAGCATTTGATTGATTACAGCACTTGAGGTGCCTATCCAGACACCTTTTGAATGAGTTGTGCGTTTCTGCCTCAACTACCCTTTCGGACAGTGAGTTCCAGACTCCCACCACCCGCTGGGTGAAAAATAAAATTCGCAGCTCACTTATAATCTTCCTACCAATCACTTTAAATCTATGCCCCCTTGTCACTGACCTCTTTGCTAAGGGGAATAGACCCTTCACCTCCACTCTAACCAGGCCCCTCAACATTTTGTACATTTCAATCAGATTTCCCCTCAGCCTTCTCTGTTCCAAGGAGAACAAGCTCAGCTTACCCAATCTTTCCTCATAGCTGCACTTTTCCTGTCCTGGCAACATCCTCATAAATCTCCTCAGTGCCCTCTCCAGTGCAATTACATCCTTTCTGTAATGAGGTTACCAGAACTGCACACAGTACTCAAGATGTGGCCTAAGCAATGAGTATTACTGTTCCAGCATAAACTCCCTACTCTTATATTCTATACCTCGACCAATAAAGGAAAGGATTCCATATCATCTTCCTTGTTAAAGACAGATGCAAAGTATTTATTTAGTACCTCAGCTATGCCCTCTGCCTCCATGTGTAAATCCCATTTCTGGTGCTGAGTCAGCCTCATTCCTCCTTTTACTACCCTTTTTACGATTTATATGTTTGCATAAAACATTGGAATTTTCTTTAATGCTAGCTGCCAGTCTCTTTTCATGCTCTCTCTTTGCTTCTGTTATTTGCTTTTTCACTTCCCCTCTGGACCCTCTATATTCAGCTTGGTTCTCAATAGAATTTTCTACCTGGCCTCTGTCATAAGTTTGAACATCGGTGAATAATATTCTCAACTTTTCGTGCGACCTTCAAAGATCTGTGTAAATACACTCCAAGTTGTTCTGTTCCTGTCTCCTCATTTAAACAGTACCCATTTGTTTATATTGCCTTCCCTTACGCTTCCTGCAAAAACATATCACTTAAATTACATCTGCCATGTTCCTTCCCATTTCACCAGTCAGTCTCCATCATCCTGAAGTCTGTTACTATCCTTCTCACTGTGTATTAACATTTCCAACTTTTCTGTCATCTGGAAACTTTGACATTATCCCCTCTGTACACAAGCCCATTGCATTAACATACAGCAACAGTGATCCCAACAGTGACCGTGGGGAACCCCACTGTGTACTTCCCTCCAGACTGAACAATAACCATTCTCCACTACTGCCTGCTTTCTGTCACTGAGCTAATTTCCTGCATGCTGCCATTGAAAATAAAAGACTTTCATTGATATAGCGCCTTGAATGACGACTGCATGTCCCAAAGTGATTTACAACAAATGAGGACTTTCTAAAGTGTAGTCACACTTGTAATGTAGGAAACAGGGCAGACAATTTCTGAACAGCAAGATCCCACAAGCAGCAATGTGATGATGATCAGATCAGTTTTTGTGATGTTGATTGAAGGAGAAATATTGACCAGGACAACGGGAATAATTCCCTTGCTCTGCTTCTACATAGTGCGGTGGGATCTTTAACATCCACCTGAGAGGACAGACTGCAACTTGGTTTAAAGTTTCATTCGATAGACTGCACCTCTGACAGTGCAACACACCCTCAGTACTGCACTGCAATGTCAGCATTGATTCTTGTGATCAAGTCCTGCAGTGACACTTGATCCTAGAAGCTTGTGACTGAAAGGGGAGAGAGATACAAACTGAGTCACGGCTGATATTGGTCCTTTAATCTCATGTGTTTCTAAATTGGAAACATGGCTGTTATTAGAAATAGAATTAGAACATGACAGCGCCGTACAGGCCCTTCAGCCCTCGATGTTACGCCGACCTGTGAAACCATCTGACCTACACTATCCCATTTTCATCCATATGTCTATCCAATGACCATTTAAATGCCCTTAAAGTTGGCGAGTCTACTACTGTTGCAGGCAGGGCGTTCCACGCCCCAACTACTCTCTGAGTAAAGAAACTACCTCTAACATCTGTCCTCTATCTATCACCCCTCAACTTAAAGCTATGTCCCCTCGTGTTTGCCATCACCATCCGAGGAAAAAGACTCTCACTATCCACCCTATCTAACCCTCTGATTATCTTATATGTCTCTATTAAGTCACCTCTCCTCCTCCTTCTCTCTAACGAAAACAACCTCAAGTCCCTCAGCCTTTCCTCGTAAGACCTTCCCTCCATACCAGGCAACATCCTAGTAAATCTCCTCTGCACCCTTTCCAAAGCTTCCACATCCTTCCTATAATGTGGTGACCAGAACTGCACGCAATACTCCAGGTGCGGCCTCACCAGAGTTTTGTAAAGCTGCAGCATGACCTCGTGGCTCCGAAACTCGATCCCCCTATTAATAAAAGCTAACACACCATATGCCTTCTTTACAGCCCTATTAACATGGGTAGCAACTTTCAGGGATCTATGTCCCTGGACACTAAGATCTCTCTGTTCATCTGCATTACCAAGAATCTTCCCATTAGCCCAGTACTCTGCATTCCGGTTACTCCTTCCAAAATGAATCACCTCACACGTTTCCGCATTAAACTCCATTTGCCGTCTCTCAGCCCAGCTCTGCAGCCTATCTATGTCCCTCTGTACCCTACAACATCCTTCGGCACTATCCACAACTCTACCGACCTACGTGTCATCCGCAAATTTACTAACCCACCCTTCTACACCCTCATCCAGGTCATTTATAAAAGTGACAAACAGCAGTGGCCCGAAAACAGATCCTTGCGGTACACCACTAGTAACTAAACTCCAGAATGAACATTTGCCGTCAACCACCACCCTCTGTCTTCTCTCAGCTAGCCAATTTCTGATCCAAAGCTCTAAATCACCTTCAACCCCATACTTCTGTATTTTCTGCAATAGCCTACCGTGGGGAACCTTATCAAACGCCTTACTGAAATAAATATACACCACATCCACTGCTTTACCCTCATCCACCAGTTTGGTCACCTTTTCGAAAAACTCAATAAGGTTTGTGAGGCACGACCTACCCTTCACAAAACCGTGCTGACTATCTCTAATGAACTTATTCTTTTCAAGATGATTATAAATCCTGTCTCTTCTAACCTTTTCCAACATTTTATCCACAACCGAAGTAAGGCTCACAGGTCTATAATTACCAGGGCTGTCTCTACTCCCCGTCTTGAACAAGGGGACAACATTTGCTATCCTCCAGTCTTCCGGCACTAATCCTGTCGACAATGACGACATAAAGATCAAGGACAAAGGCTCTGCAATCTCCTCCCTGGCTTCCCAGAGAATTCTAGGATAAATCCCATCTAGCCCAGGGGACTTATCTATTTTCACACTTTCCAAAATTGCTAACACCTCCTCCTTGTGAACCTCAAACCCATCTTGCCTAGTAGTCTGAATCTCCGTATTCTCCTCGACAACATTTTCTTTCTCTACTGTAAATACTGACGAAAAATATTCATTTAACGCTTCCCCTATCTCCTCTGATTCCACACACAACTTCCCACTACTATCCTTGATTGGCCCTAATCTAACTCTAGTCATTCTTTTACTCCTGATATACCTATAGAAAGCCTTAGGGTTTTCCTTGATCCTATCCGCAATGACTTCTCGTGTCCTCTCCTTCCTCTTCTTAGCTCTCCCTTTAGATCCTTCCTGGCTCGCTTGTAACTCTCAAGCGCCCTAACTGAGCCTTCACGCCTCATCCTAACATAAGCCTTCTTCTTCCTTTTGACACGCGCTTCAACTGCTTTATTAAACCACGGCTCCCTCGCTCGACAACTTCCTCCCTGCCTGACAGGTACATACTTATCAAGGACACGCAGTAGCTGCACCTTGAATAAGCTCCACATTTTTATTGTGCCCATCCCCTGCAGTTTCCTTCCCCATCCTACACATCCTAAATCTTGCCTAATCGCATCATAATTTCCTTTCCCCCAGCTATAATTCTTGCCCTGCGGTATATACCTGTCCCTGCCCATCGCTACGGTAAACCTAACCGAATTGTGATCACTATCACCAAAGTGCTCACCTACATCTAAATCGAACACCTGGCCGGGTTCATTACCCAGTACCAAATCCAATGTGGCATCGCCCCTGGTTGGCCTGTCTACATGCTGTGTCAGAAATCCCTCCTGCACACACTGGACAAAAACTGACCCATCTAAAGTACTCGAAATATAGTATTTCCAGTCAATATTAGGAAAGTTAAAGTCCCCCATAACCACTACCCTGTTACACTCGTCCCTGTCGAGAATCATCTTCGCTATCCTTTCCTCTACATCTCTTGAACTATTCGGAGGTCTATGGAAGACTCCCAACAGGGTGACCTCTCTCCTGTTTCTAACCTCGGCCCATACTACCTCAGTAGACGAGTCCTCAAACGTCCTTTCTGCCGCTGTAACACTCTCCTTGATTAGCAATGCCACCACCCCCCACTCCTCCCCGCCTCTTTTACCATCTTCTCTGTTCTTCCTGAAACATCAAAATCCCGGAACCTGCAACATCCATTCCTGCCCCTGCTCTACCCATGTCTCCGAAATGGCCACTACATCGAGATCCCAAGTACCAATCCATGCTGCAAGCTCACCCACCTTATTCCGGATGCTCCTGGCGTTGAACTAGACACACTTTAAACCAGGTTCTTACTTGCCAGTGCCCTCTTGCGTCCTGGTCACCTTATCCCTGACCTCACTACTCTCAACATCCTGTACACTGGAACTACAATTTAGGTTCCCATTCCCCTGCTGAATTAGTTTAACCACCCCCCCCCCCCCCCGAAGAGCACTAGCAAATCTCCCCCCCCCCCAGGATATTGGTACCCCTCTGGTTCAGGTGAAGACCATCCTGTTTGTAGAGGTCCCACCTACTCCAGAAAAACCCCAACTATCCAGGAAACCAAAACCCTCCCTCCTACCCCATCCCTGCAGCCACGTGTTCAACTCCTCTCTCTCCCTATTCCTCGCTTCACTATCACGTGGCACGGGCAACAACCCAGAGATAACAACTCTGTTTGTTCTCGCTCTCAGCTTCCACCCTAGCTCCCTGAATTTCTGTCTTTAATCCCCATCTCTCTTCCTACCTGTGTCGTTGTTATGCGGTACTTTCTCAAACGCATGTTGAAAGGATCGGAATATTGTGAAAGTACAGGCAGGAGCAATCATAGAATCATAGAATAGATTAGACTGAATGAGGCCATTCGGCCCATCAAGTCTGTGCTGACCCTTTCAAAGAGCAATCCAGTTAGTCCCACTCCCTGACTCTTTCACTATATTCTTGAATTTCTTTCTGCTTCGGATATTTATCCAATTCCCTTTTGGGATCTATTATTGAATCTGTATCCATCAGCCTATCAGACAGTGCCTCCCAAATCCAAACCACTCAGAAACAAAAATCCTCATATCTGCTTCTTTTATCAATCGCCTTAAATCTGTGTCTCTGGTTAACGGCCCCTTGGAAAGTGGAAACAGTTTCTCTTTATTTAATTTATCTGAACCCTTCCTAATGTTGTTAAACACCTCAGTCAAATATCCTCTGAAAGTTTCCTGCTCTAAGCAGAACAACCCCAGCTGCACAACTGTAATCTCTCATGCCTGGACAAATTCTAGTGCCCTCTCTGAAGGCTTCATGTCCTTTTTAAAGTGTGGTTCCCAGTATTCGACACAAGACTCCAGGTGCAGCTGAACTAGTATTTTATATATATTTTTTACATAATGTCCTTGCTTTTGTTCTTTTTGCCTCTATTTATAAACCCTAGGATCCCATATATTTATTAACTGTCTAGTTAAACTTTCCTGCCACCTTCAAAGATTTGTGTACAAACACCCCAAGTGTCTCTGTTATTTCACCTGCTTTATAGTTACACCATTTAACTTGTATTGTCTCTCCTCATTCATCCTTTCAAGATGTATTACCTCACACATCTGCAATTCCAATTAAATATTGAGAAGATTGAAGTCATTGTTTTCTGTCTCTGCTCCAAACATTTCCTTGTTACACACTTCATTCCTCTCCTTTGTAAATGTTTGAGACTAACCGAAACTGTTCACATACTCGGTTACATAGTTAACCTTGAGATGCCTTGAGATGAGTTTCCTACCAAATATTCACACCATCAGTAAAACGCCCTATCTCCACCCTTGGTGGAGTTGCATGCTGGTTAAAGAGGAAATGAACGCAATAGTGAGGCAGGATATTAGATCTGACGATGTCGAATATGTATGGGTAGAGTTGACAAACACGAAGGGGCAAAAAACCATGGTGGGGGTTGCATATAGACCCCCAGACTGTAGTACTGAATTTGGGAATGGTATTGAACAGGAAATTAGAGACGCATGCGATAAAAGAACATCTGTAATTATGGGTTTCTTGAATCTGCATATAGATTGGGCAAATCAAATTGGTCACAATACATTGTGGAGGAATTCCTGGAGAATATACGGAATGGTTTTAAGCACCAATTCTTTGAGGCACCAACTGGAGAACAGGCCATGCTAGACTGGTTATTGTGTAATGAGAGAGGAATAATTGACAATCTAGTTGTGCCACATCCCTTGGGGATGAACGACCATAATATGATAAAATTCTTCATCATGATGGAGAGTGACCTAGTTGATTCTGAGATTAGGGTCGTGAATCTTAATAATGTAAGCTACGAAGGTATGAGGCATAAGTTGTCGATGATACATTGGGAAACGTTACTTAAAGAGATGACCCTGGATAGGCAATGGCAAACATTCAAAGAGGACATGGATAAACTGCAACAATTGTTTATCCCTGTCTGGCGCAAAAGTAAAACGAAAAAGGGAGCCAAATCTTGGCTTACAAGGAGAAGTAGAGATAGCATTAGATCCAAGGATGAGGCATATAAATTTTCCAGGAAAAAACAACAGACCTGAGGATTGGGAGCAGTTTAAAACTCAGCAAAGGAGCACCAAGGGATTGATTGAGAAGGGGAAAATGGAGTATGAGAGTAAGCTTACGGGGAACATAAAAACTGACTGTAAAAGTATGTGAAGCGGAAAATATTGGCGAAGACAAATGTAGGTCCGTTACAGTCAGAAACAGGGGAATGTATTCTGAGAAACAAAGACATGGCTGACCAACTAAATGCAAACTTTAGTTCTGTCTTCACAAAGGAGGACACAAATATCATACCAGAAATGTTGGTGAATACAGGGTTTAGTGAGAGAGAGGAACTGAAAGAAATCAGTATTAGTGGAGAAATGGTGTTGGGGATGGAGATGGTATTGAAGGCCGATAAATCCCCAGGGCCTGGTAATCTACATGCCAGAGTACTTAAGGTTGTGGCCCTAGAAATAGCGGATGCATTGGTGGTCATCCTCCAAGATTCTATGGACTCTGGAACAGTTCCTACAGATTGGAAGGTAGCTAATGTTACCCCACTATTAAAAATGGGAGGTAGAGAGAAAGCAGGGAATTATATACCATTCAGCCTGACATCGGTCGTGGGGAAAATCCTGGAGTCCATTATTAAATATTTTGCAGCAGAGCACTTAGAGAACAGGAGAATCGGGAAGAGTCAGCGTGGATTTATGAAAGGGAAATCATGCTTGATAAATCTGCTCGAATTCTTCGAGGATGTAACCAGTAGAGTTGATGTGGGGGAGCCAGTGGGTGTGGTTTATTTGCACTTTCAGAAGGCTCTCGACAAAGTTCCACGTAAGGGATTAGCATATAAAATTAAAGTGGACGAGACTGGGGGTAGTATATTGCGACGGATAGAAAATTGGTTGGCAGACAGGAAACAAAGCATTGGAACATACGGATCTTTTTCTCAATGTCAGACAGTGATTAGTGGGGTACCGCAGGGATCGGAGCTAGGACCCCAACTATTCACAATATATATTAATGATTTAGATGAGGAAACTAAATGTAATATCTCCAAATTTGCAGATGATACTAAATTGAGTGCGAGGGTGAGTTGTGAGGAGGATGCAGAGAGGCTTCAGGGTGATTTGGGCAAGTTGAGTGAGTGGGCAAATGCACGGCAGATGCAGTATAATGTGGATAAATGTGAAGTTATCCACTTTACTAGCAAAAACAGGAAGGCAGATTATTATCTGAACGGCTATAAACTGAGAGAGGGGAATACGCAGCGAGACCTGGGTGTTCTCGTACACCAGTCACTGAAGGTGAGCATGCAGGTGCAACAGGCGGTAGAAAAAGGAGAATGTATGTTGGCCTTCATAGAGACAGGATTCGAGTACAGGAGTAGGGATGTTTTGCTGCAATTATACAGAGCCTTTGTGAGGCCACACTTGGAATGTTCTTGCTATAGAGGGAGTGCAGTAGAGTTTTACCAGACTGATTCCTGGGGTGGTAGGACTGTCGTAGGAGGAGAGATTGAGTCGGTTAGGACTATATTCACTGGAATTCAGAAGAGTGAGGAGGGATCTCATCGAAACCTATAACATTCCAACATGACTTGACAGGGTAGATGCAGGAAGGATGTTCCCGATGGTGGGGGACTCTCGAACCACGGTTATAGTCTAAGGATATGGGGTAAAACCTTCAGGACTGAGATGAGGAGACGTTTCTTCACCCAAAGAGTGGTGAGCCTGTGGAAACCTCTCATCACGCCCATATCCAAGGGGGATTAGAAGATTCTGGCCAGTGCCGCGGCTATTTCCACCATTGCTTCCCTCAGCAACCCCCATACATCCCATCCAAACTGGATAAATATTCAACTTTATTGTGGTACTAAAGTGTTGGATTGAAAAGGGTTAACTGAATTTGTTTGTTCCGTGACTGTAATTTATGTCAGTCTCCATGGACCCTAATTGTGTCACTGGACGTTTTCCATCTCCTATTAATAAGGGGATTCTTTCAATGTGTTATTCCATATTGTCAGTGGGAACATCAGCCCCGGCACTTACAGAGATCAGCTGCTCCAGAGAGATAGAGAGAGGATAGATCAGAATCTGAGAACAAAAGACTGGAATGTTACAACAATGGGTCAGAATCTGAGAACAATAGATGGGAATGTTACAACAATGGACAGGAGTTTATCCTCGGATCTTTACTATCTTTCTACATATTATGATCGGTACTCATTAAACACTCGTATCTATCTCGCACTGAAGATTATTCAATACATTTACTATCCCAACCTGGCTATTATTGGTGTCCCTGGTAAGTCTCTCTATCTAGCTATTAATTCTTTAAACCATGTTTGACTGCATTACTGCTCCTGTAATTTACTCTGCCCTTCTTGTTGCCGTTGTCTGCCTGGTGAATATCTCCAGCTATTAGCTCAACAAACCATTGTGAACTGTATTACAGTTCTTGTCATTTACTCTCTCATCTTTGCTGCTGTTGCTGTCTCTATTTCAGGCTAGGAGATCTGTAAACCTTGTTTCAATGAAATGCTGTTCTGTAATGTAAATTTGGGGAATACCGAAGCCAATGTCATTGGTCTCCATCACAAACTCCATCCCCTATCTGGGAAGCACATACTCCACCCTGCCCAATATCTGAGCTTGAACCAGACAGTTTACAACTTCTGTGTTATATTTAAACCTGAGCTGAGTTCATCTCCATATTCTTTCCATCACCAACCCTGCTGAAAACCATCTCTGTGATATCACCCATCTCCACCTCTGCCTCAGCCTCTCTACTGCGTAAACCCTCTTCCACATCACAGTTAAATACACAGTTGACTATTCCAAATCCATCTTGGTCACCCTTCCCAGTTATAAACCTCCATAAACCACAGCCCATCCAGAACTCTGCTGCCTGCATCCGATCTCACACCAAATCCCGATCACCAATCACCCCTGTGCTCACTGATCTCCATTGGCTCCCGGTCTGGCAGCACCTTAATTTTAATATTCTCATTCGTGTGTTTGAATCTCTCCATGGCATCACCCCTCCATTTATTCACTTTCCCCTGTCCATTTCACATAACCTGCAAATCTTTCGACTTCACTCTTTTTTCTGTTCTCCTTGTAAAGTGAATTTATTTCCCTCTGTATGTGTCCCGAGCCAGGATTATAGACTCTGCAGCAAAACTGCTGCTGTCGGTACAGAAGCTGGGATTCATAAAGAGATGTGAATCGCACAGCCGGCCACTTCCAGTGCGGTCTGCACAATATCCCATGCTGGGCGGTGCTCCAGCCCAGTCGTGTCATCTATGTGCTGTTCGCGTGGTCTTCACAGCCGGCCACTTCTACTGTGGCCTGCACACTGTCCCAAGCTGGGCAGGGCTCTAGCTCAATTGTACCTTGTATGTGTTGTTCCTTTGAGGGTGGATTTGAAAGTGATGTCAATGTACCATAGCAGCAGCTTTGATGTACTTCTTTGAAACTTGGTCAGTGCATGTCCAATGACCGCTCAGTTGAACTCTCTGTTGAACATACATTCAAAGGATGAATTTGAAAGGACCAGGCATCCAACTGACAGGTGAGGGGCTTTTGACTTACTTCTGCTATTGTAAAGTTAGTGGAGGTGCTGTGGATGGTTTTCTGGAGGTTGGGAGCTGCTGCAGACATGCAGGGAGGACAGTAGATTTGGTGACCCAACTCTGGACGAGGTATGGGGACTGTAGTTGCAGTGAAACTGGGTCTGTCACATGACCAACAAATGGAGCAGAGGCTGCAGAGAGGGGAAGCTCTGTAAAGAGGGAGGAGGAGGGGGCTGTGCACTACCCACCCCGGGTTTTCCAAGAGCACTTTTCCTACCTGCACCTATCCCAGGAGCAGTGTGTGAGATGACTCTGGTTCAATAAGGAGGTGGTCACAGAGCTGTGTCACTTCCTGTAACACAACCTGGAGCCTCACACCAGGGTTAGGACGGAGTTGTCAGTGGCCGTTAAGGTCACAGTTTCATTGAACGTCTATGTATCTGGATCGTTCCAGGCAGGAGCAGGAGACATATCCAACAGAGAGTGGTAGAAATCGATAGTCATTTACAACACAGAAGGAGGCCATTCAGCCTCTGCATGCCAGCTCTTTTTGGAACAATCCAGTCAGTTCCACTTCTCCGCTCAATTCCCGTATCCCTGCAAGTTCATTCCCTTCAGGTGTCCATCCAGTTTCCTTTTGAAATCATTGATTGTCTCAGCTTCCACCACCCTCATGGGCAGTGAGTTCCAGCTCATTACCATCCACTGTGTAAAAAGGTTCTTCCTCATATTCCCCCTGTATCTCTTACCCGAAACCTTCCATCTGTGTCCCCTAGTCTGTGTTTCATCAGTTAATGGGAACAGCTTTTCCTTGTCTATCTTATCTAAGTCCATCATAATCATGTACACCTCTATCAAATCTCTCTCAATCTCCTTTACACCAGGAGAACAACTCCATCTTCTCCATACTCACTTTGTAACTAAACTCCCATCCCTGGAATCATTCTGGTAAATCTCCTCTGCACCCTTTCAGGGACTTTCACATCCTTCCTACAGTGTGGTGACCAGAACTGTACACAGTTCTCGAGTTGGTGTCTAACCAAAGCTTTATGAAGGTTCCGCATAACTTCCCTTATTTTCTATCTTTGCATCCAATGATGAAGCCCAATATCTGATATGATTTGCTAAACACCCTCCTAATATGTCCTGGCACCTTCAAAGATCAATACATATGGAGCCCCAGGTCCCTGTGTTCCTGCACAATCATTAGAACTGTGTCATTAAGTCTATATTGCCTTCCTTTTCCAACTGACAAAATAAATCACATCACACTCCTCTTTATTAAGTTCTACCTACCACTTCTCTGTCCATTCTGCTAGCCGATCTATGTCATGTTGCAGGTGGTTTGAGACATCCTCCAAGATTGCAATCATCAGAAAAAATGCAAATTCTTCTCTGTATTCCAAGATCCATGTCATTTATATGTAGCAAAGAAAAAGCACAGTATTCCTCGCACTGACCATTGGGAAACATCACTGTCTACCATCCTCCAGTCTGAAAAACAACCATTTAACACATTTCTCTTTTTTCTGTCATTTGGACAATTTTTGATCCAAATGGATGCTATTCCTGAGCTTCAATTTTGTTAACCAAGCTTTTGTGTGGTTGTTCATCAAACAATTTCATAAAATCCATGCATACAACATCCACCACATTCCCTTCATCAACCTTCTCAGATCATCGAAATAAATTCAATTCGTTCAGTCAAGCATGATCTGCCTTTTTAGAAATCCGTGCTGACAATCCTTAAATAACTCAAGCCTCTCCAAGTGTGTGTTGATTTTTCCCTGATTATAGCTTCTAAAACCTGACTCACCAATGATGTTAAACTAACTGAACAGGAGTTGCGAGGCCTGTGTGTTGTCCATTGATAATTCTGGGAGGTGAGGGTAACCATCTATGTCATCATTTTCTTCCTCAGCAGGGAGAAGCAGGATGAGTGATCCCGTGGCTTTGTCAGGATAGCGGGATTCCTAATGGTGTAGGTAGCTCTGCGGGGCCCCCATGTCAACGGGGAGAGGTACAGGAACTGGAAGCACTCACACTCCATTAATGTACAGTTGGTGTGTGAGCATGCCCAGTACATCATGTTGGTGAATGTCCACTATCCTGGCAGCAGCAAGGATACCTTCATTCTAAAGCAGTCAGCCGGTCCCAATACTCCGGGGCTCCTTGCAGAACCAGAATGCGGCTTCTCAGAGGCAAAGGAAACTCCTCTAGACACAGCTCATGTTTCTACACCCCCAAGACACATCCCACACCAACCAACCTCACAAAATTAACATGGGTGTAATGTGAGCAATGGAATCACCAGGAACATGGTGGAACAGACCATCGGTGTGATGAAGCAATGCTTCCGATGTCTGAACCGCTCGGGTGGAGTCCTCCCGTACACACTGAAGCAGGTGTCCAAGTTCATGGTGTTCTGCTGCACCCTTCATATCATCACCATCATGAGGACACAGGCATTGGCACCAGGAATCCGGAGGACACCTCAGGAGGAGGAGACAGGGAGGATATTTCCTGTATGCCTTCCTGACGGACAGGTTGTCGGAGAGTCCCTGCTAAGATTCCGGTTCCCACAGGACAACTTCTCTTTCCCGCCATGGATCCCCCATTCTCCACCATTACACCCATCTGAGATTCCCCATTGCAGTGTTATTACAGCACAGAAGGAACTATTCAGCCAGTCGTGTCTGCACCGGCTCTCCGAATGCACAATTCACCTAATCCCATTCCCTGCCTTCTTCCCGGAACCCTGCACGTTCTTCCTTCTCATATACCAGTTTATTCAGCTTTAGCATGTTCATAGATGTGGTCACCACACTGCTGAAGAGCATGCAGGGAGAGAGGGAATGGGTGATCAGCAGGCAGTCAAAAATTATCAGGCAGGTAGTGGGGGAGACCCCTGAGTGCATCTCACTCTCCAACAGGTATTCAGTTCTGTTTACTGAGGGAAGTGATGCTTCTCCTGAGGAGAGCAGCCACAGCAAGTCCATGTCAACATGGGTGGCTAAGCTGCAGAGCGGGATACAGGGATGACTGGAAGAGCCATAGTGATAGGTGAGTCAATAATCAGGGGAACTGACAGGCGTTTCTGTGGCCATAGACGTGAATCCAGGATGGTGTGTTGTCTCCTAGGTGCCAGGGTCAAGGATGTCACTCAGCGACTGCAGAGCATCTTGAATGAGGAGGGGAACAGCCAGAAGTCGTGGTCCACATGGGAACCAACAACATAGGTAGAAAGAGGGATGTGGTCTTGCAGTCAGAATTTAGGGAGCGAGGGAAGAAATTAGCAAGCAGGACCTCAAACATAGTCAAAAAGTAGAATTCTCCAGATTACTCCCAGTGCCAGGTGCAACTTAGTATAGAAATAGAAAGATAAGGCAGACGAATGTGTTGCTGGAAAGGTGATGCAGGAGGGAGGGATTCATATTCCTGGGACACTGGGACCGGCTCTGGGGGAGATGGGACCTTTACAGGCCGGACGGGTTGCACGTGAACAGAGCCAGGACTGGGGTCCTTGCGGAACGTTTTGCTAGTGCTGTTGGGGAGGGTTTAAACTAGTTTAGCAGGGAGGTGGGGGACCTGAGGGTAGACTCAGCTGGGAAAAAATCAGAAATGAAAATGGAAGGTGGCAAATTAATGGATGAGTCTGGAAGACAGAGGAAATGAGGGTGAGAAAATGAAAAAAAAGTTTGGCAGTGCTCAAGGGTATCTATTTCAATGTATGGAGTTCTGCAAATAAAGCAGATGAGCGGAGGGCAAAGATAGACATGTGGCAGTATGATATCATAGTTATTACAGAAACATGGCTTAAGGTGGGACAGGAATGGCAGCTCAACGTTCCTGGTTCCCGGGTTTTCAGACGCAATAGGGAGGGGGATAAGAAAGGAGGGGATTGGCAATTCTGGTCAAGGAATCTTTTGCAGCTGTGAGGAGGGATGATATGTTGGAAGGTTCATCAAGTGAGGCCATATGGATTCAGCTAAGGAACCACTGCTGGGAGTGTGATCTCGACAGCCAAATAGTCAGAGGGAGATTGAGGAGCAGATAAGTCGGCAAGTCTCTGAGCAGTGCAAGAACAATAGGGCAGTAATAGTAGGGTATATGAATCACCCCGATGTTAACGAGGATAGTTTTAGTATGAAAAGAATTGAGGGAGCAGATTTCTTGAGGTGCATTCAGGACAACATTTTTGTCCAGCATGCAGAAAGTCCAACAGGAAAGGGTGCAGTTTTAGACTTTGTTTTAGGAAATGACGATGGGCAGGTGGATGGATTGTCAGGGGAGAGCATTTTGGTGGGAGTGATCATAATTCAGTCAGTTATAACATAACTATGGAAACGTACAGACATGGAATAGGAGTTAGAGTTCTAATTGGGGCAAGGCCAATTTTACTAAACCGCGGAGCAAAAGTGGACTGGAAACAGCGACTTGAAGGTAAATCAGTCTCAGAGCACTGGGAGGCATTCAAAGTGGAGATTCAAGAGGTTCAGGGTAAACATGTTCCCACAAAGGAAAAGAGTGAGGCGGCCAAATCCAGAATCCCATGGATGTCAAGGATCCTATGTGGTAAGATAAGACAGAAAAGGGAAGCATATATCCGACACTGAGAACTCAATACCACAGAAAGTTGAGAGGAGTTTAGAAAGTTGAAACACGAAAGAGGTGAGTTTATTATACTTAACAATAAAAAACATCCACACGAGAATCACACAGAAATAGATTACAGTGTGAGAAGTAAATTTTTTTGTGGATTGGAGTCCAGAATAAATATAAAAATAAAATACTCATTCTGTGAGGTTGGACGATTCGGAGGTCTTCTGGCTGAAGTTGTATTCTTGAAGTCTTTGGCTATTTGAAGTGTCCTTTGTGGCTGGCCCACATGGCTCAGGGATTTCTTGGAGGCAGACTTGTAGGTGTCTTCCTTTCCCTGATGTCTCTGTCTGTAGTAATATATAGACTTCGAGGGACCACAGTCGGATGTGGTTTTCAAACTTGTGATGTTATCTGAAGAGAGAGAAGGGACACAACCCTTCTGCTTCTGCACAATTTGAACCACTGGCTTGTCTGTCTTTGTCCAGCAGAAACTAACAGCTTTCACAGAGATGGGCAGAAGGTCTCATGACTGCCTCACTGTATTCTCTAGACACTTATAATGAGATTCAAGGTTGGAAAATTCTATCTCCCCAGGGTTCAGGATACCAGTATTTACACTTGGAGGAGTTTCCTCTTTCAAAGTCACTGTGTCAGGGTGGCCTTGTATGCCATGTCAATGATTGTAAGCTTAGGTCATTCAATCTCTAGAACAAGCCAGTGATTTGGGTCCAGGCCCATCAGACGTGTCTCCTGTTGTAGGCCTTGGAATGTGAAAAAAGTATTTCAGATGCCAATTGCGGTGGCCATCTTGGCTGCCAGTTTCTTCAAGTTTAACTGTCGGATTTTTCCATTAAATATTTAGTGTAAGTTTCCAATCTATGAATTAAAATTGCTCATTTGGCATATTTTGTTATCTTGACACTGCAAATGTGATAATAGGAGCATTTCATTGCAGAATTGTGGGAAGAAATAGACGGAAACACACATTTATTCCCAATAATCACTTCTCAAATTCACACATTAATCTTAGAATTACTGCAGCTGACATTTTCTGTTACAGTTGTGCTGATTTAATTGTGTTGGAGGTTTTTTTCTGGGATGGTTATGTGTCGGTTTCGACCCTGGACAATGCATCAACAGCTACTATATATTTTTTTATCTCTCCTGCAATGAAGCTTTAACCATTCAGGTTCCTGCACCTTGATAATCTTTCTCCCTAAACCGACAGTGAGTAATAACATGTTTCTTTCACCCCTGTGAGGTGTCTGAGATTTCCTCTGGGCCTTTGTTCTTACTGAGTTCTGCTTTGAAATTGTTGGGTTTGATTAGATTTGGGTTTGGGATCTGATCATTGGGTTCTTCAGTGGGTAGATCCACACTGAGCTCACTTTTAGCTTTCTGGTGAGGTACACAAGTGCTGGTTACTTGAGGGTATTTTCCCTTCACTTTTCCCTTTACTATGGGGAGGATCTTTTTTTCTAATCTGCCCTATATTCTCAGGGATATTAGTGTTCGCAGATGTCTGTCCAGCTTTCACTGCACTCTCCTGCGGCACTTCGACTAAGTAAGGCATCACCCTCACCATTGGCTTGCATGTTTGGGACCTTTCCTTGCCATTGCATGTTTATATAAATGCTGTTTGCAGCCTATTTAGGGTGCCTCTTGGACCTGTATTTAAGGAGGAGAGTGTGGGGATTAATTTATCTAACATTTCAGGGTTGACTAATCGGAGAATAGGAAATTCCAGTTGGTATTCCTCCTGGCCCTCCTCTAACCTGTCCTCACGATTCTTTTCAATCCTTCCCTCCTGACTGTCTGACAGATCTGTAGTTGTCTGTCCCCTCCACAGCCTTTACTTTTTTTTCCTTTGGTCTGGGGTGTCAATTAAATAATTTACCTGGCTATTCCTTTTGCCACTCGATATGGACCACTGAAGCGGGATTTCAGGGATTCACCCTGCATTGGGAATAGTAACAATACATGGTCTCTGGGCTGAAATGTTCTAACCTTGACATTTCTTTATGTTTACATTTTCACAGCTGCCTGGGAGATCTTTAGGTGTTCCTGAGCCATTGCACAGGCTCCCCTGAGCCGCTCCCAGAGCATGGAAATGTAGTCTAACACGGAAGACTCATTCCTCTGTCCCAAAAACTTCTCCTTGATTAGTTAAAGAGAACCTCTCACCTCGTGTCCAAAAACTAATTCAAAGAGACGAGAGCCAGTGGAATCATTGGTTAAGTCCCTGATAGGCAACAGGAGAAATCCCAGCCCTCTGTCCCAGTCATGGGGTTTCTCATAGCAGTATGGCCTGATCATTGTTTTTAGGGTCTGGTGGTACCGCTCCAAAGCCCCTTGTCACTGTGGTTGGTAAGCCTTGGACTTTATTTGGGTTATGTCCAGATTACCCATGACCGTTTCAAAAAGATAAGACATAAAATGTTTACCCTGGTCCATCTGGATCTCAGCAGGCAGCCCATATCGGGTAAAGAATTGGGTTAGCCCCTCCACAACTACCTTGGCAGAGATAGTTGTTCCGGAGAATGGTCTCTGGGAATCGGGTCACCACATCCAAAATGGTGAGAAGATACTGGTAATCCCTCTATTGTTTTCAGCGGTTGTCCTGCACAATCCACCAACACTCTGCTGAAGGGTTCCCCAAAAGCTGGTATGGGAATTAGGGGTGTAGGTTTAACTGCAGATTGTGGCTTCCCCACAACCTGGTACGTGTGACCAGTTTTACAGAACTCCACCACATCTTTGTGGAGTTGTGGCCAGTCAAAATGCTGTCTTATGTGGGCTTCGATTTTTCATACACCGACATGTACAGCCATTGGAAGTTCGTGGGCCATTTTTAATATTTCTTTAAGTGGACCTCAGCGGCACCACTATCTGGTGAACCACTGTCCACTCTTCATATGCAGGACTGTGAGGAGGTCTCCACTTCCTCATCAGCACCTCATTCTTTAAATAGTAGCACTCTGAAACTCCCTCTGCTTCAGTTTTGGTTTGGACAGTCTGTGATATATTTTTAACACTGGGTCCTGTTGCTGAGCCTCAACTAAGGAAGATCTGTTTAACACATCCTTTCGGTCCATTACCTTCCGAAAGAAGGTTTCAGACAACCAGCCAGTAGGATAATCCATCTGCAGTGTCAGTTCAAAGGATTGTTTGGCCATGGACCGAGTCACCACACAATCAGGGAGAATGTCAGGGACCTTCCCCTGTAACTGCTCTTTCTCTCTGACCTCTTTTGATTTCTCGAGAACTACTGGGGAAGCTGCACCTTTTCCCCTGTCAGATTATTACCTGGGATTAGGTTGACCCATCCACCGGTAAACTAGGTACAATCCCCATGGTTAGCGGTCCTGAAACTAGGTCACACTCCAACTGCACCCGATATAAAAGTATGGACATATACCAACTTCCGATACCATTCACTAACACTCTAGCATTCACTGCACGCTCGGAGGAAGGTCATGACTTTTCCCAGCAGAAGGGATTGGGTGGCCCCTCTATCCCTCAGTCTGACTACGGGCTTGCTTGCCTCATTGGAGGAGTGTGGGAACACTTTTTCTTGGGATACAAATTCCAGGTAACTCTCGGTGATTTTGTTAAGCTTTCCCGCACTCTTTGTGGTAGGTTTACTGGGTCTGACTGCCGCAGTTAGAGGCACAGTCTGATCTGCCGTGCTTTCCATCGGGGCCCGTTTTCCTGCACTGATCTAGTGGACTCTGATTAATCCTACAGGTTTTCCCCGTAATTTCCATCATTCAGCTCGATGGTGATCTGCCTTATTACAGTGGAAACATACAGATTGTCGGCCATTACTCCAGCTCTCAGTACCGTCCTATTTGGCTTGAGGATGGGCCCCCGTGTGTCCAGCTTTTCCTTCTAGCCCATGGCTTGCCGGGATCCAATCATCCTCCTTTTATTCTCTGGTATTCGGGGAGACAAGGGAAGTGTTTCCCTTTGGTGTTAAGGCCTTGTGTACAAGAGGAAATTCATCAGCCTGCAAAGCAACCAGCCTGGCTCTTTGAACCTCTTGCCCCTCTTTGTGGGTTTTAATGGGAGGGAGAGCGAGTTTTTGAACTCCTCGGGAACGATCTGAGGTTTACATATGTGGGCTCTATCTTGAGTGTCAATATCTACTGGTCAAAAGAAAACATAAAAACAGACTGTAAAATCTTCTAGAGATACATAAAAAGGAAACGTTTGGTTAAGACAAATGTGGGTCCATTGCGGCAAAGTCAGGAGAATTTATAATGGGGAACAGAGAAATGGCAGAGAAGCTAAATGATTATCTTGTGTCTGTCCTAACTGAGGGAGATACAAGAAATCTCCCAGAATTAGAGATCCAAGGGACTCGGGAGAATGAGGACGTGAAGGAAATTAGTATTAGGAAGAAAGTTGCATTGGAGAAAATAATGGGGCTGAAAGTTGACAAGGCCCCAGGATATGATATCCTGCATCTCAGAGTGTTGAAAGAGATAACTATGGAGATAGTGGGTTCATTGATGATCATCTTTCAAAATTCTAGAGTCCACAGCGGTTCCTGCAGATTGGAAGGTAGCAAATGTCACTCCACTATTTACGAAGGGAGGGAGAAAGAAAACCGGAAATTAAGGATCTGTTAGCCTTACATCAGTCGTTGGCAAAAAGCTGGAATCTATTCCAAAGGATGTGATAAATGGACACTTGTATAATAATGATCTGATTGGGCATAGTAAACATGGATTTATGAATGGGAAATCATTCTTGACGAACCTGTTGGAGTTTTTATTGAGGATGTTACTAACCGAATTGGTAAAGGGGAGTCGGTAGACGTGGTATGCTTGGATTTTCCGAAGGCTTTCGATAAAGTCTCCCACAAGAGATCGGTTAACAAAATTAAAGCACATGGAATAGGAGATAATATATGTGTATGCTTTAAGGATTGGTTAACAGGCAGAAAGCAGAGAGTAGGAATAAATGGCGCATTCTTGCGTTAGCCAGCTGCGACTAGTGGGGTGCTGCAGGGATCAGTGCTTGGGCCCAAGCTGTTTACAATATATATCAATGATTTGGATATGAGGACAAACGTAATATTTCCAAGTTCACAGATGATACCAAAATAAGTGCGAATGCATGCTGTGAGGAATATGCAAAGCGGTTTCAAGGGAATTTGGACAGACTTAGTGAGTGGGCAAGAACATGGCAGAGGCAATACAAAGTGGACAAATGTGAGGTTATCCACTTTGGTAGGAGGAACAGATGTGCAGAGCATTTCTTAAATGGTAAGAGATTAGAAAGTGTAGATGTACAAAGGGATCTGGGTGTCCTTGTCAATAAGTCACTGAAAGCTAACATGCAGGTGCAGCAAGCAATTAGGAAGGCTAATGGTCTGTTAGCCTTTATCACAAGAGGACTTGTGTACAAGAGTAGTGAAGCCTTGCTTCAATTGTATAGAACCTTGGTTTGACCACACCTGGAGTGCTGTGTGCAGTTTTGGTCCCCTTACCTCAGGAAGGATATTATTGCCATAGAGGGAGTGCAATGAAGATTCACCAGACTTGTTCCTGGGATGGCGGGACTGTCCTGTGAAGAGAGAGTGGGGAAACTGGGACTGTATTCTCTCGAGTTTCAAAGAACGAGAGGTCATAGAACACAGAACAGTACAGCACAGTACAGGCCCTTCGACCCACGGTGTTGTGCCGAACCTTTAATCTACTCAAGATCTAAGTAACTACCTACGCTTCATTCTACTATCGTCCATGTACCTAGCCAAGAGTCGCTTAAATGCCACTAATGTATCTGCTTCTACTACCACCGCTAGCAGCGCATTCCACACACACACCATGATCTCATTGAAACATACATTATACTGAAACGGCTAGACCGGGTAGATGCTGGTAAAATGTTTCCTCTGGTTGGGGAGTCTAGAACCAGCAGACACAATTTTAAAATAACAGAGAAGCCACTTAGGACAGAGATGAGGGGAAATTTCTTTACTCAGAAGGTTGTGATCTTTGGAATTCTCTACCCCAGAGGGCTGTGGAATCTCAGTCATTGTGTATGTTTAAAGTGGAGATTGACAGTTTTCTAAATACCAGTGACATAATAGGATATGGGGATAGTGAGGGAAAAAGGCATTGAAGTGGATGATCAGCAATTATGATATTGAATGGCGGGCCAGGCTCGATGGGCTGAATGGCCTACTCCAGCTCTTATGTTCCGAAGCTGCTTACCTCTTTCAAACTCGAGGTAAGTTTAGTCAAGCCGATTTCGAAGGGTTCAGAATTTTTGCTGGTACACCTCTGGTACTATCTCGTATGTACCCAGGATAGCATTTTTAGTCATCACAAAATCTGATGAACTTTCATCTGGCAACAGTGAATAAACCTCATGGGCTTTTCCTGTTATTTTATTTTGCAAAAACAGTGTCCATCTCTCTGCGGACTATTTCAGCTGCTTTGCAAGTTTTTCAAAAGTGACAAAAAATTCCGCCATCCTCCTCATTGAACTTTCTCATGAACTGGGAGAACTTTAAGAGCTCGGCGCATGGTTCTGATCTCGGGGTAGCTCCCTCACTAGCTGTGCCTTCACTGGGCGTATTGGGTCTTCCTCTAGTTGTTTGAGCCACCTCAACTCCCTTTCTTCCTTCTCCTTCTGGAATACTCTTACTTTTTCCCTTTCACTTTGCTCTTTCTCGCTCTCTCTGGAATTCTAATTCTAGTCTCTTCTGTTCTAGTTTTACCACAGCTAACATTACTCTATCTGTTAGTAATTCTAACCCTGTGTGAGTCTTCAGCTTCAAGTGAAAAATGGTTGCACATGGGTCTGAGGATTTCGGGTTTCCGAGCTTTTGGACGGAGAGTAACCCCTAACTGTCCAGCCACATTACTCAACTTTCCACAGATGCTGCCAGACCTGCTGAGTGAATCCAGCATTTCTTGTTTTTGTTTCAGATTTCCAGCATCCGCAGTATTTTGCTTTTAATTTGTTACTCAACTTTTCAACTGATAGGATGTTAACCTGTACCGAGTTACTTTACTCTGTATGTAACTCCTTTATTGCGAATGGAACTCCTTTATTCAAAAAGACAGGGAGACAGAAAGCAGGAAGCTCCAGGCTAGTTAGCTTTATATCTGTCTTGCAGAAAATGTGAGACGTTATTATTAAAGACGTAATAGCAGACACTTAGAAAAATCAGATAATCAGGCAGAGTCAACATGGTTTTCTGAAAAGGAAATCATGTTTAACAAAAGTTATTCGATTTCTTTGAAGAAGTAGCATGTGCTGTGGAGAAAGGGAACCAGGTGGATGTACTGTACTTAGAGTTCAAGAATGCATTTGATAAGGTGTCACATCAAACGTTATTGCTCATGGTATAGGGGGTAACATATTGGCATGGACAGAAGATTTGCCAGCTCACAGGAAACAGAAGGTAGGCATAAATGGGTAATGTTCTGGTTGGCAAGGTGAAATGATTGGTGTGACACAGGAATCAATGTTGGGGCCTCAACATTTTACAATTTATAGAAATGACTTGGATGAATGGACCAAAGGTATAGTTGCTAAAATTGCTGATGACACAAAGTTAGGCAGTAAAGTAAGTTGTGAAGAGGACATCAGGAGGTTAAAAATGGAATATAGATATGTGAAGTCAGTGGGCAAAGATCTGGCAAATGGACTACAATGTGGAAAAATGTGAAATTGTCCATTTTGGCAGGAAGAATAAAAAAGAATCATATTATCTAAATGGTGAGAGATTGCAGAGCTCTGAGATGCAGAGGGATCTGGGTGTTCGACTGCATGAATCGCAAGAGGTTAGTATGCAGGTACAGCACGTTATTAGGAAAGCTAATAGAATGTTATTGATTATCATGAGGGGAATTGAATACAGAAGTAGGGAGATTATGCTTTAGCTGTCCAGGGCATTGCTGAGAACACATCTGGAGTACTGTGTACAGTACTGGTCTCCTTATTTAAGGAATGATGTAACTGCATTGTAAGCAGTTCAGAAAAGGTTGACGAGACTAATACTTGGATTGGGTGGATTGTCTTAGGAGGAAGGATTGGACAGGCTAGGATTGTATCCGCTGCAGTTTAGAAGAGTAAGAGGCGACTTGACTGGAACATATACGATCATGAGTGGTCTTGACAGGGTGCATGTGGAAAAGGATGTTACCCATTGTGAGAGAATCTAGAGCTAGGGGTCACTATTTAAAAATAAGGAGTCGCCCATTTAAAACAGGAAAGAGGAGAATTTCTTTCTGTCAGAGGGTTGTGAGATTTTGGAATTATCTTCCTCAAAAGGCAGTAGAAGCAGAGTCTTTAAATATTTTAAAGCAGAGGTAGATAGATTTCTGATAAACAAGGAGGTAACAGGTTATCGGAGGTAGGTGAGAAGTTAAAGTTGAGGTTAAAATCAGATTAGCGATGATCTTATTAAATGGCAAGGCAGGCTTGAGGGGCCGAGTGGCCTACTCCTGCTCTTAATTCGTATGTTCACGTGTTCGTTTGCGCTGGCTTCGGAGGGTACTGGCTTCGAATGTGGATATTTTAGTGCTCTAGCAGTGGAAAACACAATAAAACTGCTTTGAAATTTGTAATTGCTTTCTCAGGATCAGTTGTTTTTGCCACTTCTCTGGCCAAAGGAGGGGTACCAGAGGACTGGTGGACAGCGAATGTGGTACCATATTCAAGAAGGGTAGCAGGGATATACCAGGTAATTACTGGCCAGTGAGTCTAACATCAGTGGTTGGGAAACTATTGGAAAAAAATCTGAAGGACAGGATTAATCTCCACTTGGAGAGGCAGAGATTAATCAGGGATAGTCAGCATGGCTTTGTCAGGGGGAGATCGTGTCTAAAAAACTTGCTTGAATTTTCGAGGAGGTGACTAGATGTGTCAATGAGGATAAAACAGTTCATGTAGTCTACATGAACCTCAGTAAGGCTTTTGATAACGTCCTGCATGGGAGATTGGTTAAGAAGGTAAGAGACCATGGGATCCAGGGTAATTTGGCAAATTGGATCCAAAATTGGCTTCGTGGCTAGAGGCAGAGGGTGATGGTTGAGCGCTGTTTTTGCGAGTGGAAGCCTGTGATCAGTGGTGTACCACCGGGATCGGTGCTGGGACCCTTGCTGTTTGTAGTATGCATCAATGATTTAGACGTGAATATAGGAGGCATGATCAGTAAGTTCGCAGATGACACGAACATTGACGGTGTTGAAAATAGTGAGGAGGGAAGCCTTAGATAACAGGACGATATAGATGGGCTATTAAGATGGGCAAACAGTGGCAAATGGAATTTAATCCTGAGAAATGTGAGATGATGTATTTTGGGAGGAATAGCAGGGCAAGGGAATATACAATGCAAGGGAGGACCCCTGGAAGTACAGAGGGTCAGAAGGACCATGGTGTACTTGTCTATAGATTACTGAAAGCAGCAGTACAAGGAGATAAGGTGGTTAGGAAGGCATATGGGACACATGCCTTGATTGGCCAAGTTATAGAATGTAAGAGCAGGGAGGCTATGATGGAGCTGTATAAATCGCTAGTGAGGGCACAGCTGGAGTACTGTGTACACATCTGGTCACCACACTATAGGAAGGATGTGATTGCACTGGGGAGGCTGCAGAGGAGATTCACCAGGATGTTGCCTGGGCTGGAGAATTTCAGCTATGAAGAGAGACTGGATAGGCTAGAGTTGTTTTCCTTCGCGCAGAGATGGCTGACTGGAGACCTGACTGAGGTGCACACAATTATAAGGACTGAGATAGGAATAAACCTTTTCCCTTATCAGAAGTGTCAATAACTAGGGGGGCAAAGACTGAAATTAAGGGGCAGGAGGTATAAAGAAAATTTGAGGAAAAATTATTTTCACCCAGAGGGTGGTTGGAATCTGGAACACATGCCTGAAGGGGTGAAGGTCAGGAAGCCTCACAACAACGTTTAAGATGTATTTAGATGAGCATTTAAAACGCCATACCGTACAAGATTACGGGCCAAGTGCTGGAAAATGGGATTAGAATAGATAGGCCTGATGGCGGGCGTGGACACGGTGGGCCAATGGGACAGTTTCTATGATGTGTAACCCTGTGACTCCAATTTCTCGTTTGTTGTTGGGTTATGGTCACTGGAACTTCCAGATGTCTGTCGAAAGCAGATGAGGATCGGTCCCAGTCTCCCCATTTGTCTTCGTGTTTATTTGATCACAACAAGGTTTATTCATTTTTAACAGTGGACGTGCTTACCACCTCAGTGAGTGTTTGTTGTGATCGTGAAAGAACCAATCAGACAGGTTTTCTTGAGATGAAACTAGAAGTAAGTTTATTACATTTCAAAATTTTAATTGAATCTAAATAAAATAATTAAAATATACTGCATTCACGCAGACACTGACAAGATAACCACACACAAATAAATTAGAATGAGAAATAAATTGTGGTTGGATATGAATCCGGAATAATTCTTTCAAAAACAAGGTCTGTGAGGTTGGATGATTCTGTGGTCTGTGCGTTTGGCACCCTTAGTTATGAGTTTCATGTCATCTGAAAGACATGAAATGATGTTTTTATTTACATAAAGGTCTATGTCATTCATATATCTATTTGTATGTCAGGAACAGCGCTAGTTCCAATACGGACCCCTGAGACACAATACTGTATACTCCCCCTCTCCCAGTCTGAACAATGTCTGTTCACCACTTCTCTCTGCTTTCTGTCCATGAGTCAGTGTCATATCCACAATATCACTGTCACATTAATCCATATCTTCCATTTTTCATAACAAGTCAACGAAATGTCATTTGATCACAGGCCTTTTGAAAGTCCATATACATAAGACAAAACACATTATCCTCATCAACACTCACAGTTATGTCATCAACTAACTTGATTAAGATTATCAGACATGATTTTCCATTACCCTATCAGTGCTGAATGTCAAAGAACAAACAAATAACAGTACAGCACAGGACCAGGCCATTCAGCCCTCCAAGCCTGCTCCGATCACGATGCCTGCCTAAACTAAAACCTTCTGCACTTCCGGGGTCCGGATCCCTCTATACCCATCTTATTCACGTATTTGTCTAGATGCCTCTTAAACGTCTCTACGGTAACTGCTTCCAACACCTCCCCCGGCAACAGGTTCCAGGCAGTCACCACCCTCTACGTAAAGAACTTGCCTCGCACATCCCCTCTGAACGTTTCCCCTCTCACCTTAAACCTATGTCCCCAAAAACTGACTCTTCCACCCTGGGAAAAAGCTTGTAACTATCCACTCTGTCCATGCCGCTCATAACATTGTAAACCTCTATCATGTCGCCCCTCCACCTCCTTCGTTCCAGTGAAAACATTCCAAGTTTATCCAACCTCCTCTCATAGCTAATACCCTCCAGACCAGGCAACATCCTGGTAAACCTCTTCTGTACCCTCTCCAAAGCCTCCACGTGCTTCTGGTAGTGTGGCGACCAGAATTGCATGCAATATTGTAAGTGTGGCCTAACTATATTTCTGTACAGCTGCAGCATGACTTGCCTATTTTTATACTCTATGCCGCAACCAATGAAGGCAAGCATGCTGTATGCCTTCTTGACTACCTTATCCACCTGCGTTGCCACTTTCAGTCACCTGTGGATCTGTACGCCCAGATCTCTCTGCCTGTCAATACTCCTAAGCGTTCTGCCATTTACTGTAAACTTCCCAACTGCATTAGACCTTCCAAAATGCATTACCTCACATTTTTCCGGATTAAACTCCATCTGTCATTTCGCCACCCAAGTCGCCAACCGATCTATATCCTGTTGTATCCTCTGACAATCCTCATCACTGTCCGCAACTCCACAAACCTTTGTGTCGCACTTATCAGACTAGCTACATTTTCCTCCAAATCATTTATATATACTACAAAGAGCAAAGGTCCCAGCACTGATCCCTGTGGAACACCACTAGTCACATCCCTCCATTCAGAAAAGCACCCTTCCACTGCTACCCTCTGTCTTCTATGACTGAGCCAGATCTGTATCCATCTTGCCAGCTCCCCTCTGATCCCATGTGACTTCACATTTTGTATCAGTCTGCCATCTTGTCAAAGGCTTTACTGAAGTCCATATAGATAACATCCAATGCCCTTCCTTCATCAAATATCTTCGTCACTTCCTCAAAAACTCAATCAAATTAGTGAGATCCGACCTCCCCTTCACAGAACCATGCTGCCTCTCGCTAACACGTCCATTAGTTTCCAAATGGGAGTAAATCCTGCCCCGAAGATCCTCTCTAATAATTTCCCTACCACTGACGTAAGGCTCACCGGCCGATAATTTCCTGGATTATCCTTGCTACCCTTCTTAAACAAAGGAACAACAGTGGCTATTCTCCAGTTCTCTGGGACCTCACCTGCCACCAATGAGGATGCAAAGATTACTGTCAAGGCCCCAGCAATTTCTTCCCTTGCCTCCCTCAGTTTTATGGGCCTGATCCCATCAGGCCCTGGGGACATATCTACCTTAATGCTTTGCAAGACACCCAACGCCTCCTCCTTTTTGATAATGAGATGACTGAGACTATCTGCACTCCCTTCCCTAGGCTCATCATCCAACAAGTCCTTCTCCTTGGTGAATACTGATGCAAAGTACTGATTTCGTACCTCGCCCATTTCCTCTGGCTCCATACGTAGAATTCCCTTCTCTGTCCTTGAGTGGGCCAACCCTTTCCCTGGTTACCCTCTTGCTCTTTATATACGTATAAAAAGCCTTGGGATTTTCCTTAATCCTGTTTGCCAATGACTTCATATAAACCCTTTTCGCCCTCCTGAATCCTTGCTTAAGTTCTTTCCTACTGTTTTTATATTCCTCAAACGATTCGTCTGTTCCTAGCCTTCCAGCCCTTACAAATGCTTCCTTTTTCTTTTTGACTAGACTCACAATATCCCGCGTTATCCAAGGTTCCAGAAACTTGCCAAACTGATCGCTCTTCTTCACAGGGACATCCTGGTCCTTGATTCAAATCAACTGACGCTTGAAGACTCCCATATGTCAGATGTTGATTTACCCTCAAACAGCCGCCCCCAATCTAAATTCTTCAGTTCATGCCTAATATTGTTATAATTAGCCTTCCCCCAATTTAGCACCTTCACCCGAGGACTACTCTTATCCTGATCCACAAGTACCTTAAAACTTATGGAATTATGGTCACTGTTCCGGAAATGCTCCCCGACTGAAACTTCGACCACCTGGCCGGGCTCATTCCCCAATACCAGGTCCAGTACGGCCCCATCCCTAGTTGGACTATCTACGTATTGTTTCAAGAAGCCCTCCTGGATGCTCCTCACAAATTCTGCCCCATCCAAGCCCCGAGCACTAAGTGAGTCCCAGTCAATATTGGGGAAGTTAAAATCACCCACCACTGCAACCTTTACATCTTTCCAAAATCTGTCTACATATCTGCTTCTCTACCTTCAACTGGCTGTTGGGAGGCCTGTAGTAAACCTCCAACATCGTGACTGTACCCTTTTTATTCCTGAGCTCCACCCATATTGCCTCGCAGCATGCCCCCTCCGAGGTGTCCGCCCGCAGTACTGCTGTGATATTCTCCTTAACCAGTAATGCAACTCACCCACCCCTTTTACACCCCGTATATCCCGCCTAACGCTTCTAAAGCCTGGAACATTTAGCTGCCAATCCTGCCCTTCCCTCAACCAATTCTCTGTAATAGCAACAACATCAGATTTACAAGTAATAATCCAAGCTCGAAGTTCATCTGCCTTACCTGTTATACTTCTTGCATTGAAACAAATGTACTTCAGACTGCCAGTCCCGCTGTGCTCCGCAACATCTTCCTGCCTGCTCTTCCTCTTCGTCTTACAGGCCTTATTTACTTGTTCCCCCTCATTTATTTCACTTTCTGTCCTTCTGCTCAGCTTCCCACCCCCTGCCACACTAGTTTAAACCCTCCCGAGTGACGCTAGCAAACCTCGCAGCCAGGATATTTGTGCCCCTCCAGTTTAGATGCAACCCGTCCTTCTTGTAAAGGTCCCATCTGTCCCAGAAGAGATCCCAATCGTCTCGATATCAGAAACCCTCCCTTCTACACCAGCCGTTCAGCCACGTGTTTAACTGCACCATATTCCTATTTCTATCCTCACTGGCACGTGTTATTTATTATACCCTGTTTTCCCAAGCAAGATATCTATTTGCACTGGGCTACGGCGTCTAGAAATTACCAAACACCAAAATACACTGACTGGTCGGTAGTTATAGGGTTTATCGAATCTCTCCTTTTGGAAACAGGGTGTGACATTTATAGCCTTCCAGTCCTCTGACAACTCTTTCATATCTAAGGAGGATTGTACGATTCTGGCCAGTGCCCCTGCTATGTCCACCATTCTTTCCCTCAACAAACATCATATATCCTATCTAAACCGGGTAAATCTTTTACTTTATTGTGGTACAAAAAGTGTTGGATTGAAAGGGGTTGACTGAACCTGTTTGTTCAGTGACTGTAATTAATGTCAGTCTCTATGGACCCTAATTGTGTCACTGGAGGGTTTCCCTCTTCTATTAATAAGGGGCTCTTTTCAATTTGTTATCCCGTAGTGTCAGCGGGAACATCAGCCCCGGCAGTAACAGTGATCAGCGGTTCCAGAGTAAGGGAGAGGATAGATCAGAATCTGAGAACAATAGATTGGAATGTTACAACAATGGGTCAGAATCTGAGAACAATAGATTGGAATGTTACAACAATGGGCAGCAGGAGTCTCTCCTATTGGCTTGGCGAAATTACTGCAGATTATTTTTGGATAACATTAAAATGGCGGATCTATTTTGCACTGAAGATGATTGAAACGATTTACGAACCCATCCTCGCTATTATTGGTGTACCTGGTAAGTCTCTGTATCCAACTGTTGGATCTATAAAGACTGCCCGGTGTCCAATCCTCAGGCTTGTGGGGTATCAGTGGACCCTCATTCTGTGTCTATCCCTGTCCACCTCAAAGACTGCCCTGTGTCCAATCCTCAGCAGAGAGAAGCAGGATGAAAGGTCCTGTGGCTTTGTCAGGATATCGGGATTCGTGATGGTGTCGGTGGCTCTGCGGGGTCCCCTTGACAACGGGGAGAGATACAGGAACTGGTGGAACTCTCACTACATTAATGTGCAGTTGGTGTGTGAGCATGCCCAGTACATCATGTTGGTGAATGTCCACTATCCTGGCACCAGCCAGGATACCTTCATTCTGAAACAGTCAGCCGGTCCCAATATTTCGGACTCCATGGAAAACCGGAATGCGGTTCCTCAGAGACAATGGACCCCCACACCCCAGACATGGCTATACCTCCTACACCCCCAAACCCACTTTCCACTGCCAGTTAAACAAACACTCCAGCAGGAACACAGTGGAACAGACCATCGGTGTGATGAAGCAATTCTTACAATGTCTGAACCGCTCAGGGGGAGCCCTCCAGTACACACTGGAGCAGGTGTCCAAGTTCATGGTGTTCTGCTGCACCCTTCATATCATCACCATCATGAGGACACAGTCATTGGCACCAGGAATCCGGAGGCTACCTCAGGAGGAAGAGGAGGAGGCAGGGAGGATATTTCCTGGTTGCCTTCGACCCGGACAGGCTGTTGGAGAGTCCCTGCCAAGATTCCAGATCCCACAGGACAACTTCCCTGTCCCACCATGGATCCCCCCCATTCTCCACCATTACACCCATCTGAACGCCCCGTGACAGCGTCCCCTTGGTCACCATCCTGCAATAAAAGCCACCAACAAAAACCTTTTCATTAACATCTCTATCTATCACCAATTAAACAAACAAAACTGAACTATTCACACTTGTGTATTCCCTTGATGCCTGTCTTATGAGTTCCCTCGACCTGCCTTGTGCTCCTACGTCTGTGCTGCTGTGGAAGCTGAGACAATGGGGCTCATTCTGGGGTAGGTGGGACCTCTACAAACAGGATGGTCGTCACCTGAACCAGAGGGGTACCAATATTCTGGGGGGGAGATTTGCTGGTGCTCTTCGGGGGAATTTAAACTCATTCAGCAGGGGAATGGGAACCTAAATTGTAGTTCCAGTGTACAGGATGTTGAGAGTAGTGAGGTCAGGGATAAGGTTACAAGGACGCAAGAGGGCACTGGCAAGCAAGAACTTGGTTTAAAGTGTGTCAACTTCAACGCCAGGAGCATCCGGAATAAGGTGGGTGAGCTTGCAGCATGGGTTGGTACCTGGGATTTCGATGTTGTGGCCATTTCGGAGACATGGGTAGAGCAGGGGCAGGAATGGATGTTGCAGGTTCCGGGATTTAGATGTTTCAGTTAAAACAGAGAAGAGTGTAAAAGAGGAGGGGGTGTGGCATTGTTAATCAAGGAGAGTATTACAGCGGCAGAAAGGACGTTTGAGGACTCGTCTACAGAGGTAGTATGGACCGAGGTTAGAAAAAGGAGAGGAGAGGTCACCCTGCTGGGAGTCTTCTGTAGACCTCCGAATAATTCCAGAGATGTAGAGGAAAGGATAGCGAAGATGATTCTCGACAGGGGCGAGAATAACAGGGTAGTTGTTAGGGGGACTTTAACTTTCCAAATATTGACTGGAAATACTATAGTTCGAGTACTTTAGATGGGTCAGTTTTTGTCCAGTGTGTACAGGAGGGTTTTCTGACACAGCATGTAGACAGGCCAACCAGGGGCGATGCCACATTGGATTTGGTACTGGGTAATGAACCCGGCCAGGTGTTAGATTTAGATGTAGGTGAGCACTTTGGTGATAGTGATCACAATTCGGTTAGGTTTACCTTAGCGATGGGCAGGGACAGGTATATATGGCAGGGCAAGAATTATAGCGGGGGGAAATGAAATTATGATGCGATTAGGCAAGATTTAGGATGCGTAGGATGGGGAAGGAAACTGCAGGGGATGGGCACAATCGAAATGTGGAGCTTATTCAAGGAGCAGCTACTGCGTGTCCTTGATAAGTATGTACCTGTGAGGCAGGGAGGAAGTTGTCGAGCGAGGGAGCCGTGGTTTACTAAAGAAGTTGAAGCACTTGTCAAAAGGAAGAAGAAGGCTTATGTTAGGATGAGACGTGAAGGCTCAGTTAGGGCGCTTGAGAGTTACAAGCCAGCCAGGAAGGATCTAAAGGGAGAGCTAAGAAGAGCAAGGAGAGGACACGAGAAGTCATTGGCGGATAGGATCAAGGAAAACCCTAAGGCTTTCTATAGGTATATCAGGAATAAAAGAATGACTAGAGTTAGATTAGGGCCACTCAAGGATAGTAGTGGGAAGTTGTGTGTGGAATGAGAGGAGATAGGGGAAGCGTTAAATTAATATTTTTCGTCAGCACTGACAGTAGAGAAAGAAAATGTTGTCGAGTAGAATACTGAGATTCAGACTACTAGGCAAGATGGGATTGAGGTTCACAAGGAGGATGTGTTAGCAATTTTGGAAAGTGTGAAAATAGATAAGTCCCCTGGGCCAGATGGGATTTATCCTCGGATTCTCTGGGAAGCCAGGGAGGAGATTGCAGAGCATTTGTCCTTGATCTTTATGTCGTCATTGTCGACAGGAATGGTGCTGGAAGATGGAGGATAGCAAATGTTGTCCACTTGTTCAAGAAGGGGAGTAGAGACAGCCCTGGTAATTATAGACCTGTGAGCCTTACTTCGGTTGTGGGTAAAATGTTGGAAAAGGTTATAAGAGACAAGATTTATAATCATCTTGAAAAGAATAAGTTCATTAGAGATAGTCAGCACGGTTTTGTGAAGGATAGGTCGTGCCTCACAAACCTTATTGAGCTTTTCGAGAAGGTGACCAAACTGGTGGATGAGGGTAAAGCAGTGGATGTGGTGTTTATTGATTTCAGTAAGGCGTTTGATAAGGTTCCCCACGGTAGGCTATTGCAGAAAATACGGAAGTATGGGGTTGAAGGTGATTGAGAGCTTTGGATCAGAAATTGGCTAGCTGAAAGAAGACAGAGGGTGGTGGTTGATGGCAAATGTTCATCCTGGAGTTTAGTTACTAGTGGTGTACCGCAAGGATCTGTTTTGGGGCCACTGCTGTTTGTCATTTTTATAAATGACCTGGAAGAGGGTGTAGAAGGGTGGGTTAGTAAATTTGCGGATGACACGAAGGTCGGTGGAGTTGTGGATAGTGCCGAAGGATGTTGTAGGGTACAGAGGGACATAGATAGGCTGCAGAGCTGGGCTGAGAGATGGCAAATGGAGTTTAATGCGGAAAAGTGTGAGGTGATTCCCTTTGGAAGGCGTAACAGGAATGCGGAGTACTGGGCTAATGGGAAGATTCTTGGTAGTGTAGATGAACAGACAGATCTTGGTGTCCAGGTACATAAATCCCTGAAAGTTGCTACCCAGGTTAATAGGGCTGTTAAGAAGGCATATGGTGTGTTAGCTTTTATTAGTAGGGGGATCGAGTTTCGGAGTCACGAGGTCATGCTGCAGCTGTACAAAATTCTGGTGAGACAGCACCTGGAGTATTGCGTCACCGCATTCTAGGAAGTATGTGGAAGTTTTGGAAAGGGTGCAGAGGAGATTTACTAGGATGTTGCCTGGTATGGAGGGAAGGTCTTACGAGGAAATGCTGAGGGACTTGAGATTGTTTTCCTTGGAGAGAAGGAGGAGGAGAGGTGACTTAATAGAGCCATATAAGATAATCAGAGGGTTAGATGGGGTGGATAGTGAGAGTCATTTTCCTCGGTGATGGCAAACACGAGGGGACATAGCTTTAAGTTGAGGGGTGATAGATATAGGACAGATGTTAGAGGTAGTTTCTTTACTCAGAGAGTAGTCGGGGTGTGGAACGCCCTGCCTGCAACAGTAGTAGACTCGCCAACTGTAAGGGCATTTAAATGGTCATTGGATAGACATATGGATGAAAATGGAACAGTGTAGGTCAGATGGTTTCACAGGTCGGCGCAACATCGAGGGCCGAAGGGCCTGTACTGCGCTGTAATGTTCTAATCTAATCTAATGGTCACCAAACACTGTATCGCAGCTGGGTCCCCTAATGCTGTCATAGAGTTAGTGACCACTTCCACAGGGGAAGGAATAGGCTTCTAGCTCTGTGCAATGTCCTGTGCCATGTTGGAGCCGGACTCCTCCATGTTCCTTGACAGTGATAACAGAGTGTCTGACAGGCCTGTCAATGGACAAAGTATCTCAGTGTACATGTCGATCAGCATTCTCCTGCATGCTGTTCCAGCAATGTTTACATCTGAGTCCTGTGTATAATAACTCGTTTGTGACCTTGCCCTCCGGTGATCTGGCACATGAACTATCCTTTCCCCGTGGCCTGGCTGCAGCTCACTCGTGCTCGGTGACTCACCACGTGCAGATTCTGACTCGATACCAGCCTCTACAGCACACACAGTGTAAGTATTTGAGCTGTTGGCTGTGAGTATCAGAGCAAGTGATGGGGCTTCACCAGCAGTGCTGTGCTGCTGCTCTTTCTCTGTCTCCTGGAGCTGCTGTGACTGGGAAGCTGGCAGTTTTCAGTTATCGTTGGAAAGTACAAAATCAGAAGGGGAGGGTTGGGTTGAGGGATTGGGGGTGGGATGGAAAGCAGGAGGTCCATGGTCCCACCATCTCCAGCTTGTACATCATCCCAGACAGCAGGATGAGGGGGAGGTGGGAGTTAAGAAGGGACATCAGGCAGGTGCATAGCATCATCCTGAATGCTCTCGGTCATGTCGGATGCTACGGGCTCTGTCACAGCCGGTCCCATGATGTGAAGAACCATCTCCTCCCTCAGGCTCAGGGGATGAAGGTCTGCCTGGCCCCCGCCGGTTCACTTCTTCGCCTGTGATTATGGGCCACCTTGTCCTGTAAGAGATGGGATGGAATATCAGTAACTGTGTTTCACTGTATTTGGGTGATGTGCCTGCCATAGCTGAATAGCTGGAGGTATGTGGAGGCAGTAAGAGGTGGGTATGAGGCTGGTATCAGTGGAAGGTGTGTAAGGGTGAGGTGGAGTATGTGAATGTTCGGTGTGAGTCCTGAGTGATAGGTGCTCCTGATGGGTGAGTGATGGGGGTGTGGTACATTGAGCAGTGTGAGATGTTGGTGATGTTGGGGGTAGGAGATGCCATTTGGAGATGAAGTCACTGACATCGAACACCCGTGTGAGCTCATTAAACTTCTTCTGGCACTGCTGCCACGTCCTCGGGCCCACACCTCTTGCATTGACATCCCTGGCCACCTTCTCCCAGTCCCTTCAGAGAGCGTTACTTGAGGGCCTCGGCCGCACGCCATGGAAACATGGCCTCTTTCCTCCTGTCACCCTACATGACTAAGGCCTCCAGCACCACATCCGTGAACTGCAGAGCCCTCTATAGTTTTTTAGTTTTAGAGTTAGAGACACAGCACTGAAACAGGCCTTTGGCCCACCGAGTCTGTGCCGATCATCAACCAGCCACTTATACTAATCCTACACTAATTCCATATTCCTACCACATATTCCTACCTGTCCCTATATTTCCCTACCACCTACCTATACTAGGGGCAATTTGTAATTGGCAATTAACCTATCAACCTGCAAGTCTTTGGCATGTGAGAGGAAACCGCAGCACCCGGAGGAATCCCACGCAGACACAGGGAGAACTTGCAAACTCCACACAGGCAGTACCCAGAATTGAACCCGGGTCGCTGGAGCTGTTAGGCTGCAGTGATAACCACTGCCCCACTGCGCCGCCCTAATGTTCCATTTACCTTGTTTCCAATTGCAGAATTCACAGTCAGCACACGCAGCCTCCTGTGATTCAGTGCAGCTTCCCTTTAAGAGGGACAGACTGCCTTTAAAAGCTGAATGCTGGCTGAAACACGAGCCAGCCTCACACACAGTTCTGTCCCAGTTAACAGTGCAGACAGACAGCAGTGCGGGTCACCCTGGCAGCAAGTAGAATTCATGGAAATGAGGGGACAGCAGAGCTTTGTGTGTCACCTGCCTCAACAAGAACGGGCACGGGCAGATCATGAATCACAAACCCGACGCGCAGAAGGAGGATATTCGGCCCATTGTGTTCGTGCAGTCTCTTTGAAAGAGATATCTAATTAGTTCCTCTCCCCTCCTCTTGCCCCACACTCCAGCTTTTTTAATTCCAATTCATGTATTTGCTGAATTCTCTTTTGAAAGATATTATTGAATCTGCTTCCACCATGTTTTCAGGCAGTGAATTCCAGATCCCAACAACTCACTGTGTAAGAAAATTCTCCTGATTTCACCTCTGGTTCTTTGTCAATTACCTTCAATCTGTGTCTTCTTAATACTGAACTTTCTGACACTGGAAACAGTTTCACATTAATTACCCTATCAAAACCCTTCATGATTTTGAATTCGATATTAAATCTCCCCTTACCCTTCACTGCTCTAAAGAGAACAATCCCAGCTTTTCCAATCTCTCCACGTAACTGAATTCCCAGGTCCCTGGTACCATTCTAGTAAATCATCTCTGTATCTTCACTAAGTCCTTGACATCCTTACCAAAGTGTGGTGATCAGAATTGGACACAATTGTCCAGCTGGGACCTAACCAATGATGTATAAAAATCAGCATTTCCTCCTGAGTTTTATTACTCTGTGCCTCTCTCTCTAACACCAAGGACACTACATGTTACCTTCAAAGATCTGTGTGTGTACACCCCCAGTTCTCTCTAATCCTGCACCCACTTTATAATGGTACCATTGAGTTTATATTGTTTCTCCTCATATTTCCTACCCAAATGTCTCACTTCACACTTCACTGTGTTAAATTACATCTGCCATGTTCCTGTACATTTCACCAGTCAGTCTCTGTCCTGCTGAAGTCTGTTACTATCCTTCACACTGTTTATTAACATTTCTGAGTTTCCTGTCATCTGGAAACTTTGACATTATCCCGTCTGTACACAAGCGCATTACATTAACATACAGCAACAGTGATCCCAACAGTGACCCTGAGGAACCCCACTGTGTACTTCCCTCCAGACCGAACAACAACCATTCTCCAATACTCTCCGTTTTCTGTCACGGAGCTAAGTTCCTGCTTGCTGGCATTGAAAATAAAAAAAAGGACTTCCATTTATGTAACGCCTTTATGACCACTGCATGTCCCAAAGCGATTTACAACCAACGCGTACCTTTTAATGTTTAGTCAGTCTTGTAATGTAGGAAAAACACAGCCAATTTCCGCACAGCAAGATCCCACAAGTAGCAGTGTGATCATGATCAGATCTCTTTTTGTGATGTTGAATTGAGGGGTAAATGTTGACCAGGACACTGGGAATAATTCCCCTGACCTTCTAAATAATTCCATGGGATCTTTCCATCCCATGAGTGGGCAGACGGGGCCTGGCTTTACCTTTTCTTTGATAAGGCGGCACCTCTGACAGTGCAGCACTCCCTCAGTACTGCACTGCAGCGTCAGCCTTGATTCTTGTGATCAAGTCCTGCAGTGACATTTGATCCTTGAAGCTTGTGATTGAAAGGGGAGAGAGCTACAAACTGAGTCACTGCTGACATTGACCCTTTAATCCCATGTGTTTCTAATTCGGTGACACTGCTGTTATGTGGTACTTTCTCAAACACCTGTTGAAATGATAGGAATATTGGGAAAGTACAGACAGGAACAATCATAGAATCATAGAATTGCGCAGCCCTGAATGATGTTATTCTGCCCATCAATTCAGTGCTGGCCCTTTCAAAGAGCAATCCAGTTACTCCCACTCCCTGACTCTTTCACTATATCCTAACATTTTTTCGGCTTCAGATATTTATCCAATTCCCATTTGGGATCTACTATTGAATCTGGATCCATCAGTCTATCAGACATTGCATTCCAAATCCAAACCACTCAGAAACAAAAATCCTCATGTCTGCTTCTTTTACCAATCACCTTAAAACTGTGTCTCTGGTTAGCGGTCCCTTGGACATTGGAAACAGTTTCTCTTTATTTAATTTATCTAAACCCTTCCTAATGTTAAACACCTCAATGAAATCCCCTCTGTGAGTTCTCTGCTCTAAGCAGAACAATCCCAAATACATAACTGTAATCCCTCATGCCTGGACAAGTTCTGGTAAAACAGTTCTGTCACCTCTCCAAAGGCTTCATGTCCTTCCTAAATTGTGGTTCCCAGTATTCGACACAAGACTTCATGTGCAGCTGAACTAGTATTTTATATATGTTTCACATGATGTCCTTGCTTTTGTTCATTTTGCCTCTTTTTAGAAAACCTGGGATCCCATATATTTATTAACTGTTTCGCTGCCCTTTCGTGCCAGCTTCAAAGATTTGTGTACAATCACCCCAGGTGTCTCTGTTATTTCACCACCTTTATAGTTGTACCATTTAACTTGTATTGTCTCTCCTCATTCATCCTTTCAAAATGTATTACCTCATACATCTGCAATGCCAATTAAATATTGAGAAGATTGAAGCCATTGTTTTCTGTCTCTGCTCCAAACATTTCCCAGCTACACACTCCATCCCTCTCCTTTGTAAATGCTTGAGACGAAGTCACACTGTTCAGAAACGTGGGTGCATAGTTAACCTTGAGATGCCTGGCGATGGGCTTCCGACCAAATATTCACACCATCAGTAAAACGGTTTATTTCCACCCTTGGTGGAGTTGCATTGCTGGTTAAAAACGAAATTAACGCAATAGTGAGGAAGGATATTAGCTCTGATGATGTGGAGTCTGTATGGGAAGAGCTGAGAAACACTAAGGGGCAAAAAACGTTAGTGGGTGTTATATATAGACCCCCAAACTGTGGTGGTGATGTGGGAATGGTCTTAAACAGGAAATTAGAGATGCATGCGATAAAGCAACATCTGTAATTATGGGTGACTTAAATCTGCATCTAGATTGGTCAAATCAAATTTGTCACAATAACGTCAAGGAGGAATTCATGGAATGTATATGGCATAGTTTTCTGCACCAATACGTTGAGGAACCAACCAGAGAACAGGCCATAATAAAAGCAAAATACTGCGGATGCTGGAAATCTGAAATAAAAACAAGAAATGCTGGAATCACTCAGCAGGTCTGGCAGCATCTGTGGAAAGAGAAGCAAGAGTTAACGTTTCGGGTCAGTGACCCTTCTTCGGAACTGACAAATATTAGAAAAGTCACAAATTAAAAGCAAGTGAGGTGGGGGTGGGGCAAGAGATAACAAAGGAGTCGGTGCAGATTGGACCAGGCCACATAGCTGACCAAAAGGTCACGGAGCAAAGGCAAACAATATGTTAATGGTGTGTTGAAAGACAAAGCATTAGTACAGATTAGGTGTAAATACACTGAATATTGAACATCAGCAAGTGCAAACCTGATAAAAAAAACCTGGAAAAAAACAGTGGGTCAGCAAACTGAACAAACTAAGATGAAATGAAATAAATGCAAAAAAAGATTGTAAAAAATGTAAAAAAGAATGTAAAGAAAGGAAGAAAAAATAACTAAAAATGAAAGTAAAGTGGGGGGCTGTCATGCTCTGAAATTATTGAACTCAATGTTCAGTCCGGCAGGCTGTAGTGTGCCTAATCGGTAGATGAGATGCTGTTCCTCGAGCTTGCGTTGATGTTCACTGGAACACTGCAGCAATCCCAGGACAGAGAAATGACCATGAGAGCTGGGGGGAGCGTCTGCAGGGGGGAGTTGCAAGCTGATTGGTTGGGTGAGTAGCAGCTGTTAGTGCATGTCGATATCTTTAAAAAAGTGAAAAGTTTATTTTTGTGGAAAAGAACTCTGGTGATAAGGTGAGTACTACTGAAGTGTTTCTTTTTTTAAATTATTAAGAACCTTAGATTGAAGCGGGCAGAACAAGGCCCCTCATGTAATTCGTATTTTTTTAAATTAAGGGTGTAACTAATTAGTCTAAGGGTAGGTCATGACAGGAGAGTTCAGCCCCGTGATCTGCTCCTCCTGCCCTCTGTGGGAAATCAGGGACGCTTCCAGTGTCCCTGGTGACCATGTGTGCAGGAAGTGTATCCATCTGCAGCTGCTGGTTACCCACATTACGGAGATGGAGCTGCAGGTGAAATCACTGTGGAGCATCCATAATGCTGAGGAAGTCGTGGATAACATGTTTAGCGAGGTGGTCACACCGCAGGTAATAGCTGCACAGGCAGAAAAGCGATGGGTGACCACCAGACGGAGTAGTAGGCACAGGCATGTAGTGCAGGAGTCCCCTGTGGCCACCGCACTCTCATACAGATAGACCGCTTTGGATACTGTGGGGGGATGACCTCCCAGGGGAAAGCGGCAACAGCCAGGCCCGTGGGACCACAGAGGGCTCTGCTGCACAGCAGGGGAGGAAAAGGGGTGGAAGAGCTATCATGATAGCGGATTCTATCGTAGGGGGTGCAGGTAGGCGTTTCTGTGGCCGCAAAAGAGGCACCAGGATGATATGTTGCCTCCCTGCTGCTCGGGTCAAGGATGTCTCGGAGTGGCTGCAGAAAATTCTGAAAGGGGAGAGTGAGCAGCCAGAGGTCGTGGCCCATATTGGGGCTAACGATATACACAGGAAGAGAGATAAGGTCCTGCAGAGTGAATATAGGGAGTTAGGCAGAAGGTTAAAAAGTAGAACCTCTGGGGATAGTCCCAGGATTTGGCCTAATCATCAGCCTCAAGAAAACGAACATCATGGGACAGGACGTCAGAAATGCTCCATCCATCAATATTGGCGACCACGCTCTGGAAGTGGTTCAAGAGTTCACCAACCTAGGCTCAACTATCGCCAGTAACCTGTCTCTAGATGCAGAAATGTCTGGCGTTTGCAAGTTCTCCCTGTGTCTGCGTGGGTTTCCTCCGGGTGCTCCGGTTTCCTCCCACATGCCAAAGACTTGCAGGTTGATAGGTAAATTGGCCATTATAAAATTGCCCCTAGTGGAGGTAGGTGGTAGGGAAATATAGGGACAGTTGGGGATGTGGTTGGAATATGGGATTAGTGTCGGATTGGTATCAGTGGGTGGTTGATGGTCGGCACAGACTCGGTGGGCCGAAGGGCCTGTTTCAGTGCTGTATCTCTAAAATAAAATCAACAACGCATGGGAAAAGCTACCACTGCTATGTCCAGACTGGCCAAGAGAGTGTTGAAAAAGGCGCACTGACAAAGAACACAAAACTCCGAGTGTATCAAGCCTGTGTCCTCAGTACCTTGCTCAATGGCAGCAAGGCCTGGACAACGTATATCAGCCAACAGCGACGTGTCAATTCATTCCATCTTCGCTGCCTCCGGCGAATACTTGGTATCAGGTGGCAGGACCGTATTTCCAACACAGAAGTCCTCGAGGCGGCCAACATCCCCAGCTTATACACACTACTGAGTCAGTGGCGCTTGAGATGGCTTGGCCATGTCAGCCGCATGGAAGTTGGCAGGATCCCCAGGGACACATTGTACAGCGAGCTCGCCACTGGTATCAGACCCACCGGCCGTCCATTTCTCCGCTTTAAAGACGTCTGCAAACGCGACATGAATCCTTTGACAGAGATCACAAGTTGCGGGAGTCAGTTGCCAGTGATCGCCTGATCTGGCGGGCAGCAATTAAGGCAGGGCTAAAGTGTGGCGAGTCGAAGAGACTTAGCAGTTGGCAGGAAAAAAGACAGAAGTACAAAGGGAGAGCCAACTGTGTAACAGCCCCGACAAACACATTTTTCTGCAGCATCTGTGGAAGAGCCTGTCACTCTAGAATACGCCTTTATCGCCACTCGAGGCGCTGCACCACACACCACTGACCACCTCCAGGCGCTTATCCATTGTTTCTCGGGACAATGAGGCCCAATGAAGAAGAAGAATCTCAGGATTACTCCCTGTGCCACGTGCTAGTGAGGGTAGGAATAGGAGGATTAGGCAAATGAATGTGTGGCTGAAGAGCTGGTGTAGGTGGGAGAGCTTCAGCTACTTGGATGATTGGGATCTCTTCTGGTGCAGAGGTGACCTGTACAAAAGGGTCAGGTTGCGTCTAAACTGGAAGGGGACCAATATCCTTGCGGGGAGGTATGTTAGTACTACTCGGGAGGGTTTAAACTAGTCTTGCAGGGGAATAGGACTCAAAGTAGTAGTCTCTCCGATGAGATAGTTGAGGTAAATGTAGAGGTTAATGCAAGAAAGTCCAGTAGGCAGGCCGGGCAGGGGCCGGACACGGAGCGTGGAAGATCTGGTAGGCTAAACTGCATGTACTTTAATGTAAGAGGCCTTACAGGTAAGGCAGATGAACTCAGAGCATGGGTCAGTAGATGGGATTGTGATATTGTAGCTATTGCAGAAACGTGGTTGAGGGATAGGTAAGACTGGCAGCTCAATGTTACGGGGTACCGATGCTTCAGGTGGAGTTAAGAGAGGATGGGGAGTTGCACTATTGATTAGGGAGCGCATCACGGCAGTAGTTAGAGAGGATATCCCGGGGGGAACGTCCAGTGAGGCCATATGAGTAGAGCTTCGAAATAAGCAAGCGGTGATCACTTTGATGGGATTATACTATAGGCCCCCCAATAGTCAGAGGGAATTGGAGGAGCATATATGTAGGGAAATCACAGGCAGGTGTAGGAATTATAAGGTTGTAATAGTAAGTGATTTTAACTTCCCTAATATTGACTGGGACTGTCTTAGTGCTAAGGGATCAGATGGGCAAGAATTTGTTAAGTGTGACCAGGATAGTTTTCTGAAGCAGTATGTTGATGGCCCTACGAGAGAAAAGGCTGCACTCGACCTCCTCTTAGGAAATGAAGATGGGCAGGTAGATGATGTGTCAGTGGGGGAGCACTTTGGGACCAGTGACCATAACTCTATAAGCTTCAAGATAGTTTTGGAAGAGGATAGGACTGGTCCTCAGGTTGAAGTCCCAAATTTGAGGAAGATTAATTTCGATGGCATCAGACAGGAACTCTCAGAAGCTGAATGGAAGGGGCTGTTTACAGGTAAAGGGACGTCTGGCAAGTGGGAGGCTTTTAAAAGTGAGAAAGCAATAGTTATGGGCTGGCATATTCCTGTTAGATGCAAAGGCAAGGCTGGCAAGTTTAGGGAACCTTGGTTGACAAGGGATGTCGAGGGTCTCCTCAGGACAAAGAAGGAGGCATATGTCAGGTATAGACAGCGGGGATCAAACGAGTCCCTCGAGGAGTATAGGGGATGTAGGACTACACTTTAGAAGGAAATTACGAGGGTGAAAAGGGGCCATGAGATTTCGCTGGCAGATAAGCTAAAGGAGAATCCTAAAATATTCTATAAGTATATTGAGAGGAAAAGGGACGCTCGGGAGAGAGTAGGTCCCCTAAAGGAACAGTGTGGTAATCTATGTGTGGAGCCACGGGAAATGGGCGAGGTCTTAAATGAATACTTCGCATCTGTATTTACCATGGAGATGACATGGAAGCTAGTGATTTCAAGGGAGGGAACAGCAATATCCTGGAGCATATCAACATTACAAAGGAGGAGGTGTTGGAGGTTTTGAAGCGCATTAAGGTGGATAAATCCCCCAACGCCTGACCAGGTGTATCCTGGGATGCTATGGGTAGAAAGGGAGGATATTCCTGGAGCCCGAGCAGAGAGTTTTGCATTATCGTTAGCCACGGGTGAGATACCGGAAGACTGGAGGATAGCTAATGCTGTGCCTTTATTTAAGAAGGGCAGCAGTGATAAGCCAGGGAACTACAGGCCGGTGACCCTTACATGAGTGATGGGAAAGTTATTGGAAGGGATTCTGACAGACAGGATTTATTTGCATCTGGAAAGGCAACGTCTGATTCGGGATAGTCAGCATTGCTTTGTGCATGGGAATCATGTCTCACGAATTTGATTGAGTTTTTTGAGGAGGTGACCAAGAGGATTGACGAAGGCAGGGCGATGGACGTTGTTTACATTGACTTTAGCAAGGCCTTTGACAAGGTCCCGCATGGTCGGTATGTCCAGAAGGTTCGAACACATGGGATCCAGGGTGTGCTAGCCAATTGGATACAACATTGGCTTGGTAATAGGAGGCAGAGGGTGGAACTGGAGGGTTGTTTTTTAGATTGGAGGCCGGTGACAAGTGGTGTGCCGCAGGGATCGGTTCTGGGCCCTCGTTTGTTTGTCATATATATTAATGACTTGGATGTGAATGTAGGGGGCATGATTGGTAAGTTTGCAGATGATACAAAAATTGATGGAATAGTAGAAAGTGAAGAAGGTTGTCTAAGGTTACAACAGGATATAGATAAACTTGGAAAGTGGGCAATGGATTGGCAAATGGAATTTAACACAAATAAGTGTGAAGTGATGCATTTTGGGAAGTTAAACCAGGGCAGGACATATACAGTGAATGCCAGGGCCTGGGGAGTGTTGTTGAGCAGCGAGACCTTGGGGTGCAAGTACATAGTACCATGATAGTAGCAACACAGCTCGGCAGAGTTGTGAAGAAGGTGTATGGCATGCTTGTCTTCATCAACTGCGCATGGTGTACAAGAGTTGGGATGTCATGTTGCAGTTGTACATAACATTGGTTAGGCCGCATTTGGAGTACTGTGTGCATTTCTGGTCACTGCACTATAGGAAAGATGTGATTAAGCTAGAGAGGGTGCAGAAAAGATTCATAAGGATGTTGCCTGGTTTGGAGGGCTTGAGTTATGAAGAGAGATTGGATAGGCTGGGTCTGTTTTCCCAGGAGCGAAGACAGCTGAGAGGGGACATTATAGAGGTATATAAAATTATGAGAGGCATAGATGGGCAGATATCCAGAGTCTGTTTCCCATGGTAGGGGTGACTAAAACTGGAGGGCATAAATTAAAGGTGAGATAGAGGAGGTGTAAAGGGGATCAAAGGGGTAAATTTTTCCAGAAATAATAATGGGTATCTGGAATGAGCTGCCAGAGGAGGTGGTGGAGGCAGGAACAGCAGCAACAGTTAAGAGGTATCTGGACAGGTATTTGAATGAGCAAGGCATAGACAGATATGGAATTAATGCAGGCACGTGGAATTAGTATAGATAGGCATTATGGTCGGCATGGACGCAGTGGGCCGAATGGCCTGTTTCTATGCTGTACGACTCTGTGACTCTCAGATGGAGAGTGACATAGTTGATTCTGAGACTAGGATCGTGAATCTTAATAAAGGAAAGTATGAAGGTATGAGGCACGAGTTGGCAATGATGGATTGGAAACGTTACTTAAAGGAATGATGGTGGATTGGCAATGGCAATATTCAAAGAGCACATGGATGAACTGCAACAATTGTTTACTCCTGTCTGGCGCAATGGTAAAATGGGAAAGGTAGCCAAACCATGGCTTAGAAGGAAAATTAGAGATAGTATTAGATCCACGGAAGAGGCATATACATTCGACACAAAGGAATAACAGACAAGAACAAAGAACAAAGAACAAAGATAATTACAGCACAGGAACAGGCCCTTCGGCCCTCCAAGCCTGCGCCGATCCAGATCCTCTCTCTTAACATGTCACCTATTTTCTAAGGTTCTGTATCTCTTTTCTTCCTGCCCATTCATGTATCTGTCTAGATACATCTTAAAAGACGCCATCGTGCCCGCATCTACCACCTCCGCTGGCAATGCATTCCAGGTGCCCACCACCCTCTGCGTAAATAACTTTCCACGCATATCCCCCCTAAACATTTCCCCTTTCACTTTGAACTCGTGTCCTCTAGTAATTGAAACCCCCACTCTGGGAAAAAGCCTCTTGCTATCCACCCTGTCTATACCTCTCATGATTTTGTACACCTCAATCAGGTCCCCCCTGAACCTCCGTCTTTCTAATGAAAATAATCCTAATCTACTCAACCTCTCTTCATAGCTAGCGCCCTCCATACCAGGCAACATCCTGGTGAACCTCCTCTGCACCCTCTCCAAAGCATCCACATCCTTTTGATAATGTGGCGACCAGAACTGTACGCAGTATTCCAAATGTGGCCGAACCAAAGTCCTATACAACTGTAACATAACCTGCCAACTCTTGTACTCAATGCCCCGTCCGATGAAGGAAAGCATGCCGTATGCCTTCTTGACCACTCTATTTACCTGCGTTGCCACCTTCAGGGAACAGTGGACCTGAACACCCAGATCTCTCTGGACATCAATTTTCCCCAGGACATTTCCATTTACTGTATAGTTCACTCTTGAATTGGATCTTCCAAAATGCATCACCTCGCATTTGCCCTGATTGAACTCCATCTGCCATTTCTCTGCCCAACTCTCCAATCTATCTATATTCTGCTGTATTCTCTGACAGTCCCCTTCACTATCTGCTACTCCACCAATCTTAGTGTCATCTGCAAACTTGCTAATCAGTCCACCTATACTTTCCTCCAAATCATTTATGTATATCACAAACAACAGTGGTCCCAGCACGGATCCCTGTGGAACACCACTGGTCACACGTCTCCATTTTGAGAAACTCCCTTTTACTGCTACTCTCTGTCTCCTGTTGCCCAGCCAGTTCTTTATCCATCTAGCTAGTACACCTTGGACCCCAAGCGCCTTCACTTTCTCCATCAGCCTGCCATGGGGAACCTTATCAAACGCCTTACTGAAGTCCATGTATATGACATCGACAGCCCTTCCCTCATCAATCAACTTTGTCACTTCCTCAAAGAATTCTATTAAGTTGGTAAGACATGACCTTCCCTGCACAAAACCATGTTGCCTATCACTGATGAGCCCATTTTCTTCCAAATGGGAATAGATCCTATCCCTCAGTATCTTCTCCAGCAGCTTCCCTACCACTGACGTCAGGCTCACCGGTCTATAATTACCTGGATTATCCCTGCTACCCTTCTTAAACAAGGGGACAACACTAGCAATTCTCCAGTCCTGGGGGACCTCACCCGTGTTTAAGGATGCTGCAAAGATATCTGTTAAGACCCCAGCTATTTCCTCTCTCGCTTCCCTCAGTAACCTGGGATAGATCCCATCCGGACCTGGGGACTTGTCCACCTTAATGCCCTTTAGAATACCCAACACTTCCTCCCTCCTTATGCCGACTTGACCTAGAGTAATCAAACATCTGTTCCTAACCTCAACATCCGTCATGTCCCTCTCCTCGGTGAATACCGATGCAAAGTACTCGTTTAGAATCTCACCCATTTTCTCTGAGTCCAAGCATAACATTCCTCCTTATGTCCTTTAGTGGGCCAATCCTTTCTCTAGTTACCCTCTTTCTCCTTATATATGAATAAAAGGCTTTGGGATTTTCCTTAACCCTGTTTGCTAAAAATATTTCATGACCCCTTTTAGCCCTCTTAATTCCTCGTTTCAGATTGGTCCTACATTCCCGATATTCTTTCAAAGCTTCGTCTTTCATCAGCCGCCTAGACCTTATGTATGCTTCCTTTTTCCTCTTAGCTAGTCTCACAATTTCACCTGTCATCCATGGTTCCCTGATCTTGCCATTTCTATCCCTCATTTTCACAGGAACATGTCTCTCCTGCACACTAATCAACCTCTCTTTAAAAGCCTCCCACATATCACATGTGGATTTACCTTCAAACAGCTGCTCCCAATCTGCATTTCCCAGCTCCTGCCGAATTTTGGTATAGTTGGCCTTCCCCCAATTTAGCACTCTTCCTTTAGGACCACTCTCGTCTTTGTCCATGAGTATTTCAAAGCTTACGGAATTGTGATCACTATTCCCAAAGTAGTCCCCGACTGAAACTTCAACAACCTGGCCGGGCTCATTCCCCAACACCAGGTCCAGTATGGCCCCTTCCCGAGTTGGACTATTTACATACTGCTCTAGAAAACCCTCCTGGATGCTCCTTACAAATTCTGCTCCATCTGGACCTCTAACACTAAGCGAATCCCAGTCAATGTTGGGAAAATTAAAATCTCCTATCACCACCATCCTGTTGCTCCTACATCTTTCCATAATCTGTTTACATATTTGTACCTCTATCTCACGCTCGCTGTTGGGAGGCCTGTAGTACAGCCCCAACATTGTTACCGCACCCTTCCTATTTCTGAGTTCTGTCCATATTGCCTCACTGCTCGAGTCCTCCATAATGCCCTCCTTCAGCACAGCTGTGATATCCTCTTTGACCAGTAATGCAACTCCTCCACCCCTTTTACCTCCCTCTCTATCCCGCCTGAAGCATCGATATCCTGGGATATTTAGTTGCCAATCATGCCCTTCCCTCAACCAAGTCTCAGTAATACCAATAACATCATACTCCCAGGTACTAATCCAAGCCCTAAGTTCATCTGCCTTACCTACTACACTTCTTGCATTAAAACAAATGCACCTCAGACCACCAGTCCCTTTATATTCATCATCTGCTCCCTGCCTGCTCTTCCCCTTAGTCACACTGACTTCATTATCTAGTTCCTTACAGGCTTTTGTTACTACCTCCTTACTGTCAACTGACCTCCATTGGTTCCCATCCCCCTGCCACATTAGTTTAAACCCTCCCCAACAGCATTAGCAAAAGCACCTCCAAGGACATTGGTTCCAGTCCGGCCCAGGTGTAGACCGTCCAATTTGTAATAGTCCCACCTCCCCCAGAACCGGTCCCAATGTCCCAAAAATCTGAACCCCTCCTTCCTGCACCATCTCTCAAGCCACGCATCCATCCTGACTATTCTTTCATTTTTACTCTGACTATCACGTGGCACTGGTAGTAATCCTGAGATTACTACCTCTGAGGACCTACTTTTTATCTTGGCTCCTAACTCCCTAAACTCTGCTTGTAGGACCTCATCCCGTTTTTTACCTATATCATTAGTGCCTATGTGCACAATGACAACTGGCTGTTCACCCTCCCCCTTTGGAATGTTTTGCAGCCGATCTGAGACATCCCTGACCCGTGCACCTGGGAGGCAACATACCATTCGGGAGCCTCGTTTTCGACCACCTGGCTACTGCTGCCTTCCCCTGGTGAGCCATCTCCCTCAACAGTATCCAAAACGGTATACTTGTTTTGGAGGGAGATGACCGCAGGGGACTCCTGCGCTGCCTTCCTGCTCTTTCTCTGCCTTTTGGTGACCCATTCCCTTTCTCCCTCAGCAATCCTAATCTGCGGTGTGACCAATTCACTAAACGTGCTATCCACGACCTCCTCAGCATCGCGCATGCTCCAAAGTGAGTCCATCCGCAGCTCGAGAGCCGTCATGCAGTCTAACAAGAGCTGCAGTTGGACACACTTCCTGCACGTGAAGGAGTCAGGGACATCAGCCATGTCCCTGAGCTCCCACATTGAGCAAGATGAGCATGACACGGGTCTGAGATCTCCTGCCATTTTTAATCTTAAGCTTAACTTAGTTAAATGAAAAAGGAACGAAAAGTTTTTACCAATCACAATAAAACCAGAGAAATCGAAAAAGCCTTACCTTATAAACACCCCACCGATTCCTTTTTTTTTGGTTAGAGGAGGAGGGCGGGTGGGAGACACGACAAGTGTGGTGTCTCGGGTTCAGAAACCGTCCAAATATATAGTGTTTTACTTACCCAGCAGTCCCCTGGCCTCCGCCGAAAAACAAAAGGAAATTAAATTTACTTTCAAACTGACCTTCCCAGCTGCTCACTCGCTCACACTCTGCTCCCGAAAAAGCTGCTGCAATGAAAGGAAAGTTATTTTAAACCGCCCAAATATATAGTGTTTTACTTACCCAGCAGCCCCCTGGCCTCCGCCGAAAAACAAAAGGAAATTAAATTTACTTTCAAACTGACCTTCCCAGCTGCTCACTCGCTCACACTCTGCTCCCGAAAAAGCTGCTGCAATGAAAGGAAAGTTATTTTAAACCGCCCAAATATATAGTGTTTTACTTACCCAGCAGCCCCCTGGCCTCCGCCGAAAAACAAAAGGAAATTAAATTTACTTTCAAACTGACCTTCCCAGCTGCTCACTCGCTCACACTCTGCTCCCGAAAAAGCTGCTGCAATGAAAGGAAAGTTATTTTAAACCGCCCAAATATATAGTGTTTTACTTACCCAGCAGCCCCCTGGCCTCCACCGAAAAACAAAAGGAAATTAAATTTACTTTCAAACTGACCTTCCCAGCTGCTCACTCGCTCACACTCTGCTCCCGAAAAAGCTGCTGCAATGAAAGGAAAGTTATTTTAAACCGCCCAAATATATAGTGTTTTACTTACCCAGCAGCCCCCTGGCCTCCACGGAAAAACAAAAGGAAATTAAATTTACTTTCAAATTGACCTCCCCAGTTGCTCACTCGCTCACACTCTGCTCCCGAAAAAGCTGCTGCAATGAAAGGCCTGAGGATTGGGAGCAATTTAGAATTCAGCAAAGGAGGACCAATGGATTTATTAAGAAGGGGAAAATAAAGTACACGAGTAAGCTTGCGGGGAACATACAACCTGACTGTAAAGGTTTCTGTAGGTATGTAAGGAGGAAAGGATTGGTTAAGACAAATGTAGGTCCTTACAGTTAGAAACATGGGAATTTATTATGGGAAACAAAGAAATGGCTAACCAACTAAATGCAGACTTTGATTCTGTCTTCACAAAGGATGGCACAAATATCTTACCAGAAATGTTGGGGAACACAGGGTTTAGTGAGAGGAAGGAACCGAAGGAAATCAGTATTGGTAGAGAAATTGTGTTGGGGAAGTTGATGGTATTGAAGGCTGGTAAATCCTCAGGGCCTGAAAATCTACATCCCAGATTACTTAAAGAAGTGACCTAGAAATACTGGATGCTTTGGTGGTCATCTTTCAAGATTCTATAGACTTTGGAACAATTCCAGCTGATTGGAGGGCAGCTCCTGTAACCCCACCATTTAAAAAGGGAGGTAGAAATAAAGCAGGGCATTATAAACAAGTCAGCCTGACGTCGGTAGTGGGGAAGGTTCTAGAGTCCATTATCAAAGTTTTTATGGCAGAGCATTTGGAGAACAGTGTTAGAATCGGATAGCGTCAGCATGGATTTACGAAAGGGAAATCATGCTTGATAAATCTATCAGAATATTCGAGTATGTAACTAATAGAGTGGATGAGGGGGAGTCAGAGAATGTGGTTTATTTGGACTTTAAGAAGGCTTTCGACAAAGTCCCACATAAGAGATTAGTGTGTAAAATTTAAGTGCATGGGATTAGTGTTAGTGTATTACGATAGATAGAAAATTGGTTGGCAGATGGTAAAAAAGAGTAGTGATAAACGGATCTTTTTCCAAAAGGCAGGCAGTGATTAGTGGCGTACCCCAGGGACCGGCGCTAGGACCCCAGCTATTCACACTCTATATTAATGATTTAGATGCGGGAACGAAATGTAATATCTCCAAATTTTCAGAAGACACAAAACTGGGTGGGAGGGTGAGTTGTGAGGAGGATGCAGAGAGGCTTCAGGGTGATTTGGACAAGTTGAGTGAGTGGGCTATTGCATGGCAGAAGCAGTATAATGTGAATAAATGTGAGGTTATCCACTTTCTTAGCAAAAACAGGAAGGCAGATTATTATGTGAACTGCTATAAACTGAGAGAGGGGAATATGCAACGAGACCTGGGTGTTCTCGTACACCAGTCACTGAAGGTAAGCATGCAGGTGCAACAGGCGGTAGAAAAAGGCGAATGTTATGTTGGCCTTCATAGAGACAGGATTCGAGTACAGGAGCAGGGATGTCTTCCTGCAATTATACAGGGCCTTGGTGAGGCCGCACCTGGAATATTTTGTGCAGTTGTGGTCTCCTTCTCCGAGAAAGGATGTTCCTGCTTTAGAGAGAGTGCAACAAAGGTTTATCAGACTGATTCCTGGGATGGCGGGACTGATGTATGAGGAGAGTTAGGATTATATTCGCTGGAGTTCGGAAGAGTGAAGAGGGATCTCATAGAAACCTATAAAATTCTAACAGGAAGGATGCTCCCGATGGTGGGGGAGTCCAGAACCAGGGGTCATAGTCGAAGGATATGGGGTAAACTTTTCAGGACTGAAATGAGGAGAAATTTCTTCACCCAGAGAGTGGTGAGCCAGTAAAATTACGTCATCACTCCCATGTACAAGAGGGATTGGAATATGCTGGCCAGTGCCTCTGCTACTTCCACCATTCCATCTCTCAGCAACCCACATGCATCCCATCCAGACTGGGTAAATGATCTCCTTTATTGTGGTACAAAAAGTGCTGTATTGAAAAGGGTTAACTGAATCTGTTTGTTCAGTGACTGCAAATAATGTCAGTCTCCATGGACCCTAATTGTGTCACTGGAAGTTTTCCATCTTCTATTAATAAGGGGCTCCCATGTGTTGTCCCACAGTTTCAGCCAGAACATCAAACCCGGCAAAACAGAGATCAGCAGCTCCAGAGAGAGAGAAGAAAGGATAGATCAGAATCTGAGAACAAATGACTGGAATGTAACAACACTTGGTCAGAATCTGAGAACAATAGATTGGAATGTTACAACAATGGACAGGAGTTTATCCTCGGATCTTTACTACCTTTCTACATATTATGATCGGTACTCATTAAACACTCGTATGCGTCTCGCACTGAAGATTATTCAATACATTTACTATCCCATCCTGGCTATTATTGCTGTCCCTGGTAAGTCTCTCTATCTAGATATTAATTCTATAAACCAAGTCTAACAGCATTACTGCTCCTGTAATTTACTCTGCACTTTTTGCTGCCGTTGTATTCCTGGTGAATATGTCCAGCTATCAGCTCTATAAACCATTGCCAATTTTATTGGATTTCTTGACATTTGCTCTCTCATCTTTACTACTGTTGCTGTCTCTATTTCCCGGTCGGGCATTGAAAACCCCGTTTCACTGAAATACTGTTCTGTTATGTAAATTTTGGGAATACTGAAGCCAGTGTCATTGGTCTCCATCACAAACTCCATCCCCTATCTGCGAAACAAATACACCACCCTGCCCAATATCTGAGGCTGAACCAGACTGTTTGCAATCGGTGTGTTCTATTTAAACCTGAGCTGAGTCCATCTCCATAATCTCTCCATTGCCAACCCTGTCTACGACAACCTCTGTAATATCCCCCATCTCCACCTCTGTCTCAGCCAATCTGCTGCATAAACCCTCACCTGTACCTTTGTTAAATCCACACTTAACTATTCCAATTCTATCCTGGTCACCCTCCCAGTTATAAACCTCCATAAACCACAGACCATGCAGAACTCTGCTGCCTGTATTTTAACTCACACCAAATCCCGATCACCCATCACCCCTGTGCTAACTGACCTACATTGGCTCCATGTCGGGCAGCACCTTAATTTTAATATAGTCATTCTTGTGTTTGAATCCCTCCATGGCCTCACCCCTCCAATTAGTCCCATTGTCCTGCCCATTCTCATATTCCTGAAAATGTTTTGACTTCAATCTTTTCTCATTAGTCCTTCTGAAGTGAATTCCTTTCACACTGTATCTGTCCCGAGCCACTATTTTAGAGTCTACAGCACTACTGGTGCTGACGGTACAGAAGCTGGGATACATAGAGAGATGTGAACTGCACAGCCAGGCACTTCTACTGCGGCCTGCACAATGCCCCAAGCTGGGCAGGGCTCCAGCTCAATCGTACCATGTATGTGTTGTTGCGCTGAGGATGGTTTTGAATGTGTTGTCAATGTACCATCCCGTCAGCTTTGATGCACGTCTTTGAAACTTGGTGTGTACATGTCCACTGACCGCCTGTGTTAGTCACTCTCAGTTGAACACATATTCAGCAGCATGAGGAAGCCCATCTAGTATTATTTAAAAGGACCAGGCATCCAACTTACAGGTGAGGGGCGTTTGACTTACTTCTATTATTGTAAAGTTAGTGGAGGTGCTGTGGATGGTTTGTTGGAGGTTGTGTTGTGAGCTGCTGCAGACATTCAGGGAGGACAGAGGATTTGGTGACCCAACTCTGGACGAGGTATGGCCTATCAGGGGAAAACAGCAGCAGCCAGAGCAGTGGCACCACGGCTGGCACTGTTGCTCAGCAGGGAGGGACAAAGCGCAGAAGAGTAATAGTTATAGGGGACTCGATAGTCATGGGCACAGATAGGCGCTTCTGTGGACGTGAAAGAGACTACAGGATGGTATGTTGCCTCCCTGGTGCCAGGGTCAAGGATGTCTCTGAACGGACAGGGGGCATTCTGAAGGGGGGAAGGTGAACAGCCAGAGGTTGTGGTACACATCGGTACCAATGACATAGGCAGGAAGAGTGATGAGGTCCTGCAGGGTGAGTTTAGGGAGTTAGGTAGAAAGATAAGAAACAGGAATTCGAGGATTGTAATCTCTGGATTACTCCCTGTGCTACGTGCCAGTGAGGCTAGAAGTAGGAAGATAGTGCAGCTATACACGTGGCTGAGCAGCTGGTGTAGAAGGGAGGGTTTCAGATATCTGGACCATTGGGCTCTCTTCAGGGACAGATGGGACCTGTACAAGAAGGATGGGTTGCATGTAAACTGAAGGGGCACAAATATCCTTGCTGCAAGATTTGCTAGCATCACTCGGGAGGGTTTAAACTAGTGTGGCAGGCGGGTGGGAACCAGAGCAGTAGGACAGCTAGTGAAATAAATGAGGAGGACATAGTAAAGAAGGCCAGCAGGACTAAGAGGAAGAGCAGGCAGGGAGATGTTGCTGATCACAGCGGGACTGGTGTTCTCAAGTGCATTTGTTTCAAAGCGAGAAGTATAACAGGTAAGGCAGATGAGTTTGAGCTTGGATTAGTACTTGGAATTATGATGTTGTTGCTGTTGCAGAGACTTGGTTGAGGGAAGGGCAGGATTGGCAGCTAAATGTTCCAGGCTTTAGAAGCTTCAGGCGGGATTGAGGCGGATGTAAAAGGGGTGACGGAGTTGCATAACTGGTTAAGGAGAATAACACAGCTGTACTGCGGGAGGACAAATCAGAGGGGTCATGCAGCGAGGCAATATGGGTGGAGCTCAGGAATAGGAAGGGTGCAGTCACGATGTTGGGTGTTTACTACAGGCCTCCCAACAGCCAGCGGGAGGTAGAGGAGCAGATATGTAGAGAGATTTTGGAAAGATGTAAAGGTAACAGGGTTGCAGTGGTGGGTGATTTTAACTTCCACAATATTGACTGGGACTCGCTTAATGCTAGGGGCTTGGATGGTGCAGAATTTTTGAGTAACATCCAGGAGGGCTTCTTGAAACAGTATGCATATAGTCCAGCTAGGGATGGGGCCATTCTGGACCTGTTGTTGGGGAATGAGCTCGGCCAGGTGGTCGAAGTTTCAGTGGGGGAGCATTCCCGGAACAGTGACCATAATTCCATAAGTTTTAAGGTACTTGTGGTTAAGGATAAGAGTACTCCTCAGGTGAAGGTGCTAAATTGGGAGAAGGCTAATTATAACAATATTAGGCTGGATCTGAAGAATTTAGAATGCGGGAGGCTGTTTAAGGGTAAATCAACATCTGACATGTGGGTGTCTTTCAAATGTCAGCTGATTAGAATCCAGGACCAGCATGTTCCTGTGAGGAAGAAAGACAAGTTTGGCAAGTTTTGGGAAGCCTGGATAACACGGGATATTGTGAGCCTCGTCAAAAAGAAAAAGGAAGCATTTGTAAGGGCTGGATGGCTATGAACAGACGAAGCACTTGAGGAATATAAAGACAGTAGGAAGGAACTTAAGCAAGGAGTCAGGAGGGCTAAAAGGGGTGATGAGAAGTCATTGGCAAACAGGATTAAGGAAAATCCCAAGGCCTTTTATGCATTTATAACGAGCAAGAAGGTAACCACGGAAAGGGTTGGCCCACTCAAGGACAGAGATGGGAATCTGTGCGTGGAGCCAGAGGAAATGGGCGAGGTGCTAAATGAGTACTTTGCATCAGTATTCACCAAAGCGAAGGACTTGGTGGATGATGAGCCGAGGGAAGGGAGTGCAGATAGTCTCAGTCATCTCATTATCAATAAGGAGGCGGTGTTGGGTGTCTCGCAAAGCAATAAGATAGATAAGTCTCCAGGGCCTGATGGGATCTACCCTAGAATACTGAGGGAGGGAAGGGAAGAAATTGCTGGGGCCTTGACAGAAATCTTTGCATCCTCATTGGCTACAGGTGAGGTCCCAGAGGACTGGAGAAAAGCCAATGTTGTTCCTTTGTTTAAGAAGGGTGGCAAGGATAATCCAGGATATTACAGGCCGGTGAGCCTTACGTCAGTGGTAGGGAAATTATTAGAGAGGATTCTTCAGGACAGGATTTACTCCCATTTGGAAACAAATGAACTTATTAGCGAGAGACAGCATGGTTTTGTGAAGGGGAGGCCGTGTCTTACTAATTTGATTGAGTTTTTTGAGGAAGTGACGAAGATGATTGATGAAGGAAGGGCAGTGGATGTTATCTATATGGACTTTATTAAAGCCTCTGACAAGGTCCCGCATGGCAGACTGGTACAAGAGGTGAAGTCACACGGGATCAGAGGTGAGCTGGCAAGATGGATACAGAAGTGGCTCGGTCATAGAAGACAGAGGGTAACAGTGGATGGGTGTTTTTCTGAATGGAGGGCTGTGACTAGTGGTGTTCCGCAGGGATCAGTGCTGGGACCTTTGCTGTTTGAAGTATATGTAAATGATTTGGAGGAAAATGTAGCTGGTCTGATTAGTAAGTTTGCGGACAACACAAAGGTTGGCGGAGTTGCAGATAATGATGAGGATTGTCAGAAGATACAGCAGGATATAGATCGGTTGGAGACTTGGGCGGAGAAATGGCAGATGGAGTTTAATCCGGACAAATGTGAGGTAATGCATTTTGGAACGTCTAATGCAGGTGGGAGGTATACAGTAAATGGCAGAACACTTAGGAGTATTGACAGGCAGAGAGATCTGGGCGTACAGGTCCACAGGTCACTGAAAGTGGCAACGCAAGTGGATAAGTTAGTCAAGAAGGCATACGGCATGCTTGCCTTCATCAGTCGAGGCACAGAGTATAAAAATTGGCAAGTCATGTTGCAGCTGTACGGAACCTCAGTTAGGCCACACTTCGAATTTTGCGTGCAATTCTGGTTGCCACACTACCAGAAGGACGTGGAGGCTTTGGAGAGGGTACAGAGGAGGTTTACCGGGATGTTGCCTGGTCTGGAGGGCATTAACTATCAGGAGAGGTTGGTAAAACTCGGATTGTTTTCACTGGAACGACGGAGGTGGAGGGGCGCCATGATAGAGGTTTACAAAGTTATGAGCAGCATGGACAGAGTGGATAGTCAGAAGTTTTTTAACTGGGTGGAAGAGTCAGTTACTTGGCGACATAGGTTTAAGGTGCGAGGGGCAAAGTTTAGAGGGGATGTGCGAGGCTGGTCTTTTACACAGAGAGTGGTGAGTGCCTGGAACTTGCTGCCAGGGGAGGTGGTGGAAGCAGATACGACAGCGACGTTTAAGAGACATCTTGACAAATACATGAATAGGGAGGGAATAGAAGGATATGGGCCCCGGAAGTGCAGAAGGTGTTAGTTTAGGCAGGCATCAATATCAGCGCAGGCTTGGAGGGCCGAATGGTCTGTTTCTGTGCTGTACTGTTCTTTGTTATTTGTTCTTGACTGTAGTTACAGTGTCCCTGTGTCTGTAACATGACCAACAAATGGAGCACAGGCTGCAGAGAGGGGAAGCTCTGTAAAGTGAGAGGAGGAGGGGGTTCTGCCTTACCCACCCTGCGTTTTGCAAGAACACTTTTCCTATGCACACCTAACCCAGGAGCAGTGTGGGAGGTAAATCTGCTTCAATTAGGAGGTGGTCACAGAGCTGTGCCACCTCCTGCAACATGACCTGGAGCCTCACACCAGGGTGAGGACGGAGTTGTCAGTGGCTGTTAAAGTCACAGTTTCATTGAACTTCCATGTATCTGAATATTTCCAGGCAGGAGCAGGAGACATATCAAACATAGAGTCATAGAGTGTGATTGATACATTTATGGCACAGAAGATGTCCATTCGGCCCCTCGGTGCCCGCTCCCTGTGGAACAATCCAGTCAGTCCCACTCTCCCAGTCAGTCCCCGTATCCCTGCAAGATCATCTCCTTCGGGTATCCATCCAGTATCCTTTTGAATTCATTGTCTCTAATGATGAAGTCCAAGATCTGATATGCTTCGCTCAACACTCTCCTAATATGTCCTGCCAATTTCAAATATCAATGCATATGCAGACCCAGGTCGCTCGGTCCCTGCACAATCTTTAGAACTGTGTCATTAAGTCTATATTACCTTCCTATTCCTTCTAACAAAATACATCTCCTCACACTCCGTTGTATGAAATTCCACCTGCCACTTCTCTGTCCATTCTGCTAGCCTATCTATATCCTGCTACAGGTGGTTTGCAACATCCTCACTGTTTACCACACCTCCAAGATTGGTATCATCGGAAAATTTTGAAATACTACTCTGTCTTCCAAGATCCATGTAACTCATATGTAGCAAAAAAAACAAACAGTGGTCCTAAGCACTGACCCTTGGGGAACATCACTGTCTACCATCCTCCAGTCTGAAAAACAACCATTTAACACATTTCTCTTTTTTATGTCCTATGGACAATTCTTGAACCAATTAGATGCTATTCCATGCGGTTCAATTTTGTTAGCCAAGCTTCTGTGTGTTTCTTCGTCACATAATTTCATAACATCCACGTAGACAACATCCACCACATTCCCTTCATCAACCTTCTCTGATTTTCTAAATAAATTCAATTAGTTCATCAAGCATGATCTGCCTTTTAGAAATCCGTGCTGACAATCCTTAATTAACTCAACCTCTCCAAGTGTGTGTTGTCCTTTTCCCCTGATTAATGCTTCTAAAACTTTCCTCACAGCTGATGTTAAACTAACTGGCCAGTAGTTACTAGGCCTGTGTGTTGTCCATTGATAATTCTGGGAAGTGAGGGTGACCATCTATGTCATCAATATCTCCCTCAGCAGGGAGAAGCAGGATAAGAGATCCCGTGGCTTTGTCAGGATAGCGGGATTCCTGATGGTGTAGGTGGCTCTGCGGGGCCCCCATGTCAACCCATGTGTTGAGGTACAGGGACTGAAAGAACTCTCACTCCATCAATGTACAGTTGGTGTGTGAGCATGGCCAGTACGTCATGTTGGTGAATGTCCACTATCCTGGCAGCAGCCACCATACCTTCATTCTGAAGCAGTCAGCCGGTCCCAACACATCGGGGCTCCATGAAGAACCAGAATGTAGCTCCTTGGAGACAAATGAACCCCCTCTAGACACAGCCCATGTTTCTACACCCTCAATCCACCTCCCACCGTCAACTGTTAGTTACGCAATTAGCATGTGTATAATGTGAGCAATGGAGTCGCCAGGAACATGGTGGAACAGACCATCGGTGTGATGAAGCAATGCTTCCGATGTCTGAACCGCTCGGGGAGAGCCCTCCAGTACACACTGGAGCAGGTATCTGAGTTCATGGTGTTCTGCTGCACCCTTCATATCATCACCATCATGAGGCCACAGGCATTGGCACCAGGAATCCAGAGGCCACCTCAGGAGGAGGTGGGAGGGAAGATATTTCCTGGATGCCTTCGACCCAGACAAGCTGTCGGAGAGTCCCTGCTAAGATTCCAGTTCCCAGAGGACAACTTCCCTTTCCAGCCATGAATTCCCCATTCTCCACCATTATACCCATCTGAGAAGCCCCATCACAGTGTCCCCTTGGTCAGCATCCTGTAATAAAAAGATCAGAGAATTATTACAGCACAGAAGGACCAATTCAGCCTTTCGTGTCTGCACTGGCTCTCCGAATGAGCAATTCTCCCAGTGCCGTTCCCTGCCTTCTTCCTGTAATCCTGCACATTCTTCCCTCTCACATAACAGTCTATTCAGCTTCAATTGAACCTGCCTCCACCATACTCTCAGGCAGTGCATTCCAGACTCTAACCACTCACTGTGTGAAAAAATATTTTCCTCAGGTCGTCTTTGCTTCTTTTACCCATGACTTTAAATCTGTGCCCTCTCGTTCTCGATCCTTTCACGAATGTGAACTGTTTCTCTCTATCTACTCTGTCCAGACACCTCATGATTTTTGAAACCTCTAATAAATCACCTCCCGGCCTTCTCCGAGGAAAACTTTCCTAACTTCTCCAATCTATCTTCATAACTAAAATTCCTCAACCTGGGAATGATTCTGGTCAATCTTTTCTGCACTCTCTCCAATGCCCTCACGTCTTTCCTCAAGTGTGGCACCCAGAACTGGACGCAATACCACAGCTGAAGCTGAAATAGTGCCTTATATAAGTTCAATATAACTTATTTGCTCTTGTAATCTCTGCCCATATTAATAAAGCCCAGGATACTGCATGCTTTATTAAACACTTTCTCAACCTGTCCTGCCGCCTTCAATGACTTCTGCACATATACACATAGGCTCTTCTGCTCCTGAACACCTTATAGAATTGTATCCTTTATTGTATATTGTCACCCCATGTTCTTCCTACCAACATGAATCACTTCACATTTCTCTGTATTGAACTTCATCTGCCACCTGTCTGCCCATTCCAGCAACTTGTGTGTGTCCTTTTGAAGTTCTACACTATCCTCCTCACAGTTCACAATGCTTCCAACGTTCGTATCAGCTGCAAACTTTGAAATTGTGCCCTGTACACACAGGTTTAGGTCCTTAATATATATCAGGAAAAGCAAGGATCCCAACACTGATCTCTGGGGAACTCCACCACAAACCTTCCTCCAGCCTGTAAAACATCCATTAACCACTACTCTTTGTTTCCTGTCACTCAGCTAATTTCGTATCCATGTTGCTAATGCCCCTTTTATGCTATGAGCTACAAGTTTGCTCACAGGTCTGTTGTGTGGCATTGTATCAAAAGGTTTTTGCATGCAGGGAATAGTTAAATGTCTGGAATGCACTGCTTGAGAATGGTGGAGGCAGGTTCATTTGAAACTGAATAGACCGTTATATGAAAATCAATGTACACCACATCAACAGAATTGCCCTCATCAACTCTCTCTGATACCACCTCAAACATCTCCAGAAAATTAGTTAAACATGATGTTCTCTCAAGAAATCCATACTGGCTTGTTTAATTAACTCGCATTTGTCCATGTGACTATCAGCTTTGTCCAAGATTATTTCTTTCTAGAAGTTTTCCCACCACCGAAGTTTAACTGACAGGCCTATAGTTGCTGGCCTTATCTTTACACCCTTTTTTGAACAAGGGTGTAACGTTTGCAATTCTCCAGTCCTCTGGCATCACCCCGAGTCTAAGGAAGACTGAAAAATTATGTCCAGTGCCTCTGCGATTTCCACCCTCACTTCCCTCAGTATCTTTGGATACATATCATCTGGTCCTGGTGCTTGATTCAATTTAATTCCAGACAGCCTATCTAAGACTTACTCCTTATCAATTTTAAACCCCACTAGTGTCTGACTTATCTCCTCTTTCAACATTGCCTGGGTTGCATCTTAGAATCATAGACAGTTTATGGCAAACAGAGAGACCACTTGGCCCATCGTGTCTATGCTGTCCAAAAAACGATCCATCCATTCTAATCCTACCTTCCAGCATTTGATAGATTACAGCACTTGAGGTGCATATCCAGACACCTTTTGAATGAGTTGTTGGTTTCTGCCTCAACTACCCTTTCGGACAGTGAGTTCCAGACTCTGACCACCCGCTGGGTGAAAAATAAAATCCGCAGCTCCCTTTTAGTCTTTCTACCAATCACTTTAAGTCCATGCCCCCTCGCCACTGACCTCTTTGCTCAGGTGAATGGACCCTTCAGCTCCACTTTACTCTCAGTTTTTTACATTTCAATCAGATTTACCCTCAGCCTTCTCTATTTCAAGGAGAACAATCCCAGCCTGTCCAATCTTTCCTCATAGCTGCATTTTTCCAGTCCTCGCCACATCCTCATAAATCTCCTCTGCACCCTCTCTGGTGCAATTACATCCTTTCTGTAATGAGGTGAGCAGAACTGCACACAGTACTCAAGTTGTGTCCTAACCAATGAATTATAGAATTCTAGCATAACCTCCCTGGCCGTATATTCTATACCTCGGCTAATAAAGGAAAGGATTCCATATCTTCTTCCTTGGTAAAGACAGGTGGAAATTATTCATTTATTACCTCAGCTATATCCTCTGCCTCCATGTGCAAATCCCCTTTATGGTCCGGAGTCGGCCCCATTGTTCCTTTTACTACCCTTTTACTGTTTAGATGCCGATAGAAAACTTTGGGATTTCCTTTAATGCTCACCTCTTTTCATGCTCTCTCTTTGCTTCTCTTATTTGCTTTTTCACTTCCCCTCTGGACCTTCTGTATTCAGCCTGTTTCTCAATGGTATTTTCTACCTGATGTCTGTTATATCAGACATAAACTTGTTAACCTTTCATGCGGCCTTCAAAGATCTGTCTGAATACACACCAAGTCTCTCTGTTCCTGTCTCCTCATTTAAACAATACCAATTTGTTTCTGTTGTCTTCCCTTACACTTCCAACCCAAATGTCTCACTTCACACTTCACTGTGTTAATTTATATTTGCCATTCGCCTGCTCATTTCACTGGTCAGTCTCTGTCCTCCTGAAGTCTGTTACTATCCTTCTCACTGTTTATTAACATTTCTGATTTTCCTGCCATCTGAAAACTTTGACATTATCCCCTCTGTACACAAGCCCATTGTATTAACATACAGCAACTGTGATCCCAACTGTGACACTGGGGAACCCCACTGTGTACTTCCCTCCAGACTGAACAATAACCATTCTCCACTATTCTCTACTTTCTGTCACTGAGCTAATTTCCTGCATGCTGACATTGAAAATAAAAAACAGACTTCCATTTATGAAACGCCTTTCATGACCACTGCATGTCCCAAAGTGATTTACAACCAATGAATACTTCTTAAAGCGAAGTCACTCTTGTAATGTAGGAAACAGGCAGACAATTTCTGCACAGCAAGATCCCACAAGCAGTCATGTGAGAATGATCAGATCTGTTTTTCTGATGTTGATTGAAGGAAAAAATATTGACCAGGACACCGGGAATAATTCGCCTGCTCTGCTTCTACATAGTGCGATGGGATCTTTAACATCCACCTGAGAGGGCAGACTGCAACTTGGTTTAAAGTTTCATTCGATAGACTGCACCTCTGACAGTGCAGCACACCCTCGGTACTGCACTGCAATGTCAGCATTGATTCTTGTGATCAAGTCCTGCAGTGACACTTGATCCTGGAAGCTTGCCACTGAAAGGGGAGAGAGCTACAAACTGAGCCACAGCTGACAATGGTCCTTTAATCCCATGTGTTTCTAATTCGGTAACACGGCTTTTGTGTGGTACTTTCTCAAACGCCTTGTGAAAGGATTGGAATATTGTGAAAGTCCAGGTGGGAACCATCATAGAATCATAGAATAGCACAAACTGAATGAGGCCATTCGGCCCATCAAGTCTGTGCTGGCCCTTTCAAAGAGCAATCCAATTAGTCCCACTCCCTGGCTCTATCACTATATCCTTGCATTTTTTCTCCTTCAGATATTTATCCAATTCCCTTTTGGGATCTACTATTGAATCTGTATCCATCAGCCTATCAGACAGTGCATCCCAAATCCAAACCACTCAGAAACAAAAATCCTCATATCTGCTTCTTTTACCAATCGCCTTAAATCTGTGTCTCTTGGACATTGGAAATAGTTTCTCTTTATTAAATTTATCTAAATCCTTCCTAATGTTAAACACCTCAATCAAATCTCCTCTGAAAGTTCTCTGCTCCAAGCAGAACAACCTCAGCTACATAACTGTAATCCCTCATGCCTGGACAAATACTGGTAAAACAGTTCTGTACCCTCTCCGAAGGCTTCATGTCCTCCCTAAAGTGTGGTTCCCAGTATTCGACACAAGACTCCAGGTGCAGCTGAACTAGTATTTTATATATGTTTCACATAATGTCCTTGCTTTTGTTCTTTTTGCCTCTATTTATAAACCCTAGGATCCCATACATTTATGAACTGTCAAGTTAACCTTTCCTGCCACCTTCAAAGATTTGTGTACAAATCCCAGGTGTCTCTGTTATTTCACCATCTTTATAGTTGTCCCATTTAACTTGTATTGTCTCTCTTCAATCATCCTTTCAAAATGTATTACCTCACACATCTGCAATGCCAATTAAATATTGAGAAGATTGAAGCCATTGCTTTCTGTCTCTGCTCCAAACATTTCCTAGTTACACACTCCATCCGCCTCCTTTGTAAATGTTTGAGACGAAGCCAAACTGCTCACAGACTTAGTTACATAGTTAACCCTGAGATGCCTTGAGATGAGCTTCCTACCAAATATTCACACCATCACTAAAACGGCCTATCTCCAACCCCGATGGAGTTGCATTGCTGGTTAAAGAGTAAATGAACGCAATAGTGAGGCAGGATATTAGCTCTGACGATGTCGAATATGTATGGGTAGAGCTGAGAAACACTCAGGGGCAGAAAACGTTAGTGGGGGTTGTATATAGACCCCCAGACTGTAGTGCTGAATTTGGGAATGGCAATGAACAGGAAATTGGAGACGCATGTGATAAAGGAACATCTGTAATTATGGGTTTCTTGAATCTGCATATAGATTGGGCAAATTAAATTGGTCAGAATACATTGTGGAGGAATTCCAGGAGAATATACGGGATGGTTTCCAGGACCAATTCTTTAAGGAACCATCTGGAGAACAGGCCATCCTAGACTGGTTATTGTATAATGAGAGAGGAATAATTGACAATCTAGTTGTGTGAGATCCCTCTGGGATGAGCGAGCATAATATGATAGAATTCTTCATCATGATGGAGAGTGTCCTAGTTGATTCTGAGACTGGGGTCGTGAATCTTAATAAAGTAAGCTACGAAGGTATGAGGCATGAGTCGTTGATGATACATTGGGAAACGTTACTTGAAGAGTTGACGGTGGAAAGGCAAAGACAAACATTCAAAGAGCGCATGGATGAACTGCAACAATTGTTTATCCCTGTCTGGCGCAAAAGTAAAATAGAAAAGGTAGCCAAATCATGGCTGACAAGGAAAGGTAGAGATAGGGTTAGATCCAAGGAAGAGGCATATAAATTTGCCAGGAAAAAAACAACAGACCTGAGGATTGGGAGCAGTTTAAAATTCAGCAAAGGAGCACCAGGGGATTTATTGAGAAGGGGAAAATGGAGTACAAGAGTAAGCTAGCGGGGAGCATAAAAACTGACTGTAAACGAATCTATACGTATGTGAAGTGGAAAAGATTGGCGAAGGCAAAGGCAGGTCCGTTACAGTCAGAAACAGGGGGATTTATTCTGGGAAACAAAGAAATGGCTGACCAACTGAATGCATACTTTATTTCTGTCTTCACAAAGGAGGACGCCAATTTCATACCAGAAATGTTGGTGAATACAGGGTTTAGTGAGAGAGAGGAACTGAAAGATATCAGTATTAGTAGAGAAATGGTGTTGGGGAAGTTGATGGTATTGAAGGCCGATAAATCTCCAGGGCCTGGTAATCTACAGCCCAGAGTACTTAGGAAGTGGCCCGAGAAATAGTGGATGCATTGGTGGTCATCTTCCAAGATTCTATGGACTCTGGAACAGTTCCTACAGATTGGAAGGTAGCTAATGTTATCCCACTGTTAAAAAAGGAAGGTAGAGAGAAAGCAGGAAATTGTAGACCAGTCAGCCTGATATCGGTCGTGGGGACAATCCTGGAGTTCATTATCAAAGATTTTGCAGCAGAGCACTTGGAGAACAGTGGTAGAATCGGACAGAGTCAGCATGGATTTATGAAAGGGAAATCATGCTTGATAAATCTACTAGCATTCTTCCAGGATGTAACTAGTAGAGTTGATGAGGGGGAGCCAGTGGATGTGATTTATTTGCACTTTCGGAAGGCTCTCGACAAAGTTCCACGTAAGGGTTTAGCGTGTAAAATTAAAGTGCACGAGACTGGGGGTAGTGTATTGCGATAGATAGAAAATTGGTTGGGAGACAGGAAACAAAGCATTGGAACATACGGATCTTTTTCTGAATGGCAGGCAGTGACTAGTGGGGTACCGCAGGGATCGGAGCTAGGACCCTAGCTTTTCACAATATATATTAATGATTTAGATGATGAAACTAAATGTAATATCTCCAGATTTGCAGCTGATACAAAATTGGGTGTGAGGGTGAGTTGTGAGGAGGATGCAGAGAGGCTTCCGGGTGATTTGGACAAGTTGAGTGAGTGGGCAAATGCATGGCAGATGCAGTATAATGTGGATAAATGTGAAGTTATCCACTTGACTAGCAAAAACAGGAAGGCAGATTATTATCTGAACTCCTATAAACTGAGAGAGGGGAATATGCAGCGAAACCTGGGTGTTCTCGTACACCAGTCACTGAAGGTAAGCATGCAGGTGCAACAGGCGGTAGAAAAAGGCGAATGTTATGTTGGCCTTTATAGAGACAGGATTCGAGTACAGGAGCAGGGATGTTTTGCTGCAATTATACAGGGCCTTGGTGAGGCTGCACTTGGAATATTGTGTGCAGTTTTGGTCTCGTTATCTGAGGAAGGATGCTCTTGCTATAGAGGGAGTGCAGTAGAGTTTTACCAGACTGATTTCTGGGGTGGTAGGACTGTCGTATGAGGAGAGATTGAGTCGGTTAGGACTATATTCACTGGAATTCAGAAGAGTGAGGAGGGATCTCATCGAAGCCTATAAAATTCTAACATGGCTTGACAGGGTATATGCAGGAAGGATGTTCCCGATGGTGGGGGACTACCGAACCAGGTGTCATAGTCTAAGTATATGGGGTAAAACTTTCAGGACTGAGATGAAGAGACTTTTCTCCACCCAGAGGGTGGGGAGCCTGTGGAAATCTGTCATCACGCCCATATTCAAGGGGGATTGGAAGATTCTGGCCAGTGCCTCGGCTATTTCCACCTTTGCTTCCCTCAGCAACCCTCATACATCCCATCCAGACTGGATAAATGTTCAACTTTATTGTGGTACTAAAGTGTTGGATTGAAAAGAGTTAACTGAATCTGTTTGTTCTGTGACTGTAATTAATGTCAGTCTCCATGGACCCTAATTGTGTCACTGGACGTTTTCCATCTTCTGTTAATAAGGGGCTTCTTTCAATGAGTTATTCCATAGTGTCAGTGGGAACATCAGCCCCGGCACTTTCAGAGATCAGCTGCTCCAGAGAGATAGAGAGAGGATAGATCAGAATCTGAGAACAAAAGACTGGAATGTTACAACAATGGACAGGAGTTTATCCTCGGATCTTTACTCCCTTTCTACATATTATGATTGGATGTCATTAAACTCTCGTATCTATCTCGCACTGAAGATTATTCAATATATTTATTACCCCAGCCTGGCTATTATTGGTGTCCCTGGTAAGTCTCTCGATCTAGCTATAAATCCTTTAAACCATGTTTGACTGCATTACTGCTCCTGTAATTTACTCTGCCCTTCTTGCTGCCGTTGTATGCCTGGTGAATATCTCCAGCTATTAGCTCAACAAACCATTGTCAACAGTATTACAGTTCTTGTCATTTACTCTCTCATCTTTGCTGCTATTGCTGTCTCTATTTCAGGCCAGGAGATCTGTAAACCCTGTTTCACTGAAATACTGTTCTGTTATGTAAATTTCGGGAAGACGGAAGCCAGTGTCATTGCTCTCCATCACAAACTCCATCACCAATCTGGGAGGCACATATTCCACCCTGCCCAATATCTGAGGCTCAACCAGACAGTCTACAACTTCTTTGTTATATTTAAACCTGAGCTAAGTTCATCTCCATATTCTTTCCATCACTAACCCTGCCTAATATCACCTCTATGATATCACCCAACTCCACCTCTGCCTCAGCCCATCTACTGCATAAACCCTCATCCGCATCACTGTTAAATACACAGTTGACAATTCCAATTCCATCTTGTTCACCCTCACAGTTCTAAACCTCCATAAACCACAGCCCATCCAGAACTCTGCTGCCTGTATTCGAACTCACACCAAATCCCGATCACCCATCACCCCTGTGTTCACTGATCTACATTGGCTCCCGGTCTGGCAGCACCTTAATTTTAATATTCTCATTCTTGTGTTTGAATCTCTCCATGGCCTCACCCTTCCATTTATTCACTTTCCCCTCTCCAATTCATCTATTCCTGCAAATCTTTCGACTTCAATCTTTTTTCAGTTCTCCTTGTAAAGTGAATTTCGTTCCCTCTGTATCTGTTCCGAGCCACGATTTTAGACTCTGCAGCAAGACTGCTGCTGACGGTACAGAATTGGGATCCAAAAAGAGATGTGAATCGCACAGCCGGCCACTTCCAGTGCGGTCTGCACAATATCCCATGCTGAGCGGGACTCCAGCCCAGTCACATCATCTATGTGCTGTCAGCGTGGTCTTCACAGCCGGCCACCTCTTCTATGCCCTGCACAGTGTCCCAAGCTGCGCAGGGCTCTAGCTCAATTGTACCTTGTATGTGTTGTTACTTTGAGGGTGGATTTGAAAGTGATGTCAATGTACCATACCAGCAGCTTTGATGTACTTCTTTAAACTTTTTCTGTGCATGTCCACTGACCACCTGTGTTAGTCACTCACTGTTGAATATACAGTCAGTAGCAAAAGAAAACCCCCTGGTGTTATTTAAAAATACCAGGCATCTAGCCTACAGGCTTTTGACTTACTTCTGCTATTGTAAAGTTAGTGGAGGTGTTGTGGATGTTTTTCTGGAGGTTGTGTTGTGAGATGCTGCAGACATTCAGGGACATTTGTGAAATATACAGTAAATGGAAAAGTCCTGGGGAAAATTGATGTGCAGAGAGATTTGGGTGTTCAGGTCCATTGTTCCCTGAAGGAGGCAACGCAGGTCAATAGAGTGGTCAAGAAGGCATACGGCATGCTTTCCTTCATCGGACGGGGTATTGAGTACAAGAGTTGGCAGATCATGTTACAGTTGTATAGGACTTTGGTTCGGCCACATTTGGAATACTGCATGCAGTTCTAGTCGCCACATTACCAAAAGGATGTAGATGCTTTGGAGAGGGTGCAGAGGAGGTTCACCAGGATGTTGCCTGGTATGCAGGGCGCTAGCTATGAAGAGAGGTTGAGTAGATTAGGATTATTTTCATTAGAAAGACGGAGGTTGAGGGGGGACCTGATTGAGGTGTACAAAATCATGAGAGGGATAGACAGGTTGGATAGCAAGAAGCTTTTTCCCAGAGTGGGGGATTCAATTACTAGGGGTCACGAGTTCAAAGTGAGAGGGGAAAGGTTTAGGGGGGATATGCGTGGAAAGTTCTTTATGCAGAGGGTGGTGGGTGCCTGGAACGCGTTGCCAGCGGAGGTGGTAGACACGGGCGCGATAGCGTCTTTTAAGATGTATCTAGACAGATACATGAATGGGCAGGAAGCAAAGAGATACAGAGCATTAGAATATAAGCGACATGTTTAGATAGAGGATCTGGATCGGCGCAGGCTTGGAGGGCCGAAGGGCCTGTTCCTGTGCTGTAATTTTCTTTGTTCTTTGTTCTTTGAGTGCAGACGATTTTGTGACCCAACTCTGGACGACGTATGGGGACTGTAGTTACATTGTCTCTGGGTCTGTAACATGACCAACAAATGGGGCAGATGCTGCCGAGAGGGGAAGCTCTGTAAAGAGAGAGGAGGAGAGGGCTCTTCCCTACCCACCACGGGTGCTCCAAGAGCACTTTTCCTACCTACACCTAACCCAGGAGCAATGTGTGAGGTGACTCTGATTCAATAAGGAGGTGGTCACAAAGCTGTGTCACCTCCTGTAACACAACCTGGAGCCTCACACCAGGGTGAGGACGGAGCTGTCAGTGGTTGTTAAGCTCACAGTTTCATTGAACTTCTATGTATCTTCATATTTACAGGCAGGAGCAGGTGACATATCCAACATAGAGTGGTAGAAATTGATGGAGTCATTAACAACACAGAAAGAGGCCATTCAGCCCCTCACTGCCGGCTTTCTGTGCAACAATCCAGTCAGCCCCACTCTCCCACTCCTCCGCTCAATCCCTGTATCCCTGCAAGTTCATTTCCTTCAGGTTTCCATCCAGTTTCCTTTTGAAATCTTTGATTATCTCGGCTTCCACCATCCTCATGGGCAGTGAGTTCCAGCTCATTACCATCCACTGTGTAAAAATGTTCCTCCTCACATTCCCCTGCATCTCTTAACCAAAATCTTCCATCTGTGCCCCCTAGTCTGCGTTGCATCAGTTAATGGGAACAGTTTTTCCTTGTCTATCTTATCTAAGTCTATCATAATCTTGTACACCTCTATCAAATCTCTCTCAATCGCCTTTACTCCAGGGAGAACAACTCCATCTTCTCCAAACTCACTTTGTACCTAAACTCCCATCCCTGGATTCATTCTGCTAAATCTCCTCTGCACCCTCTCAAGGACTTTCACATCCTTCCTGCAGTCTGGCGACCCAAACAGGGCACAGTTCTCTTGTTGGGGTCGAACCAAAGCTTTGTAAAGTTTCAGCTAAACCGCCCTGTTTTTGTATATTTGCCTCTTTTGATGAAGCCCAAGATCTGATATGTTTTGCTAAACACTCTGCTAATATGTCCTGCCACCTTCAAAGATCAATGCATATGGAGCCCCTGGTCCTTCTGTTCCTGCAAAATCTTTAGAACTGTGTCATTAAGTCTATGTTGTCTTCCTATTCTTTCTGACAAAATACATTACCTCACACTCCTCTTTATTAAATTCTACCTGCCACTTCTATGTCCATTCTGCTCGCCTATCTATATCATGTTGTCGGTGGTTTGTATCGTCCTCACTGTTCCCCACTCCTCCAAGGTTGCAATCATCAGAAAAAATATAAATTCTACTCCGTATTCCAAGATCCGTGTCATTTTTATGCGGTAAAAAAAAACAACTGTGGTCCCAGCACTGACCATTGTGTAACATCAATGTCGACCATCCTCCAGTCTGAAAAATAACCATTTAACACATTTCTCTTTTTGCTGTCCTTTGGACAGTTTTTGATCCAATTGGATGCTATTCCATGAGCTTCAATTTTGTTAACCAAGCTTGTGTGTGGTTCTTAATCAAATACCTTCATAAAATCCCGGTAGACAACATCCACCACATCCCCTTCATCAACCTTCTCTGATCATCGAAATAAATTCAATTAGCCCATCAAGCATAATCTGCCTTTTAAAAATCCGTGCTGACACTCCTTAATTAACTCAAACCTCTCCAAGTGTGTGTTGTCCTTTTTCCCTGATCATTGTTTCTAAAACCTTACTCACCACTGATGTTACACTAACTGTCCAGTAGTTACGAGGCCTGTGTGTTGTCCATTGATAATTCTGGGAGGTGAGGGTGACCATCTATGTCATCATTTTCTCCCTCAGCAGGGAGAAGCAGGATGAGAGATCCAGTGGGTTTGTCAGGATAGCAGGTTTCCTGATGGTGTAGTAGGCTCTGCGGGGTCTCCATGTCAACGGGGAGTGGTACAGGAACTGAAAGAACTCTCACTCCATTAATGTACAGTTGGTGTGTGAGCATGCCCAGTAAATCATGTTGGTGAATGTCCTCTATCCTAGCAGCAGCCACCATACCTTCATTCTGAAGCAGTCAACCAGTCCCAACACTGCGGGTCTCCATGCAGAACCAGAATGCGACTCCTCGGAGACAACTCATGTTTCTACAACCCCAAACCATCTCCCACCACCAACCAAACGCACACAATTAACATGTGTAAAATGTGAGCAATGGAGTCACCAGGAACATGGTGGAACTGACCATCATTGTGATGAAGCTTTACTTCCGATGTCTGAACCGCTCGGGGGGAGTCCTCCAGTACATACTGGAGCAGGTGCCCAAGTTAATGGTGTTCTGCTGCACCCTTCATATCATCACCATCACGAGGACACCGGCATGGGCAGCAGGGATCCGGAGGCCACCTCAGGAGAATGAGGAGGAGGCAGGGAGGATATTTTCTGGATGCCTTCTACCAGGACAGGCTGTCGGAGAGTCCTTGCTAAGATTCAGTTTCCTATAGGACAACTTCCCTTTCCCACAATGAATCCCCCATTCTCCACCATTACACCCATCTGAGACGCCCCATCACAGTGTTATCACAGCACAGAAAGAACTATTCACTCCGACGTGTCTGCGTCGCCTTTCCGAATGAGCAATTGACCTAATCCCATTCCCTGCCTTCTTCGCATAATCCTGCACATTCCTCCTTCTAATACACCAAATTATTCAGCTTTAGCATGTTTCTAGATGTGGTCACCCAACAGCTGAAGATTATGCAGGGAGAGAAGGAATTGGTGATCCCCAGACAGTCAAAAGGAATCAGGCAGGTAGTGCTGCAAACCCTTGAGTGCATCTCACTCTCCAACAGGTATTCAGTTCAGAATACTGAGGAAAGTGATGCTTCACCTGGGGAGCGCAGCCAGAGCCAACTCTGTGTCAGCACGGGTAGCTGAGCTGCAGAGCGGGGTAGAGGGATGACTGGAAGAGCCATAGTGATCAGTAGTCAGGGGAACAGGCAGGCGTTTATGTGGCCACAGACGTGAATCGAGGATGGTGTCATGCTTGTCTGGTGCCAGGGTCAAGGATGTCACTGAGCGACTGCAGAGCAACCTGAAGGAGAAGGGGAACAGCCAGCTGTCATGGTCCACATCGGAACCAGCGACAAAGGTAGAAAGAGGAATGTCGTCCTGCAGTCAGAATTTATGGAGCGAGGGAAGAAATAGGCCAGCAGGACCTCAAAGTGGTAACTTCTGGATTAGTCCCAGTGCCATGCACAACTGAGTATAGAAATAGAAAACGAAGACAGATGAATGTGTGGCTGGGAAGATGGTGCAGGAGGGAGGGCTTCAGATTCCTGGGACATTGGGACCAACTTTGGATTAGATGGGACCTATACAGGCCGGACTGGTTGCACCAGATCGGAGCCGGGACTGGGCTACTTGCAGAACGTTTTGCTAGTGCTGTCGGGGAGGGTATAAACTAGTTTTGCAGGGGGGTGGGGACCTGAGGGTAGACTCAGTTGGGACAAAACCTGAAATGAAAATAGAAGGCAGAAAATTAATGGATGAGTCTAGAAAACAGAGGAAAAGAGGGTTAGAATTTTTTTTAAGTGTTTGGCTGTGCTCAAGGATATCTATTTCAATGCAAGAAGTATAGCAACTAAAGCAGATGAGCTGAGGACAAGGTGGACAGGTGGCAGTATGAAATCATAGCTATCACTGAAACATAGCTGAAGGAGGGACAGGAATGGCAGCTCAACGTTCCTGGTTACAGGGTTTTCAGACACGATAGGGAGGGGGTAAAGAAAGGAGGGGAAGTGGCAATTTCGGTCAAGAAATCTATTACAGCTGTGAGGAGGGATGATATGTTGGAAGGTTCGTCAACTGAGGCGATATGGATTGAGCTAAGGAACCAAAAAGGGGCAATCTCACAGCTGGGAGTGTGATCCCGTCAGCCAAACAGTCCGAGGGAGATAGAAGAGCAGATATTTAGGCAAGTCTCTGAGAAGTGCAAGAACAATAGGGCAGTAATAGTAGGGGATTTTAATTACCCCAATATTAACTGGGATAATTTTAGTATGAAAATAATTAATGGAACAGAAATCTTGAGGTGCATTCAGGAGAACGTTTTTGACCAGGATGTAGCAAGTCCAACAACAGAGGGTGCAGTTTTAGACATTGTTTTTGGAAATGAAGATGGGCAGGTGGAAGGAGTGGCAGGGAAGAGCATTTTGGTGGGAGTGATCATAATTCAGTTAGTTTTAACTTAATTATGGAACAGGACAAGAGATACATCAGGAGTTAGAGTTCTCAATGGGGAAAGGCGAATATTACTAAACTCAGGAGCGAAAGTGGACTGGGAACAGCTGTTTGAAGGTAGTTCAGTCTCAGAGCAGTGGGAGGCATTCAAAGGGGAGATTCAGAAGGTTCAGGATGAACATGTTCCCACAAGGAAAAAGGGTGAGCCGACCTAATCTCGAGTCCCATGGATGTCAAGGAGCCGACAGGGTAGGATAACGCAGAAAAGGAAAGCTTCTGTCCGACACTGAGAACGTAATACTGCAGAAAGCCGAGAGGAGTATAGAAAGTAGAGGGATCAAATCAAAAAGGAAGTTAGGAAAGGAAAGTGAGGGCATGAAAGAATATTAGCAAGCAAAATCAAGGTGAACCCAAAGATGTTTTCTCAATACATTAAGAGGAAGAGGATAACTAAGGGGAGAGTAGGACCCATAATAGATCAGAAAGGTAACCTTTGTATCAGGGTGGAAGATATTGGTATGGTTCTTATTGAGCACTTTGTGTATGTCTTCAGAAAAGAGGGGGGATTTAGATATTGTCGTTAAGGAGGAAGAGTGTGAATTATTGGATATGATAAACATAGGGAGAGAGGAAGTATTAATGGGATTAGCATCCTTGAAAGTTGAAACATCACCAGAGCCGGATGAAATGTACCCCAGGTTGTTCAAAGAAGCAAGAGAGGAAATAGCAGAGGGTCTGCCTACCATCATTTCCCAATCTCACTAGATACAGGTGTGGTGCCGGAGTATAGGAGAATTGCTAACGTTGTACCTCTGTTTAAAAATGGAGCGAAGGATAGTCTGAATAATGACAGGCCAGTCAGTCTAACCTCAGTAGTGGGCAAATTATTGGAATCTATTCTGAGAGACGGGATAAACTGTCACTTATAGAGGCACAGGTTTATCAAGGATAGTCAGCATGGATTTGTTAAGTGACTCTCTTGTTTGACCAAATTGATCGAATTTTTTGAAGATGTTACAAGGAATATAGATGAGGGTAGTGCAGTTGATGTGGTCTACGTGGATTTTAGCAAGGCTTCTGACAAGGTCCCACATGATAGACTGGTTCAAAAAATAAAATCCCATGGCATCCAGAGAAATGCAGCAAGGCGGATACAAAATTGGCTCAGTGGCAGGAAACACAGGGTAATTATTGACAAGTATTTTTGCGACTGGAGGACTGTCCCCATTGTCATTCCACAGGGCTCAGTAATGGGTCCCCTGCTTTCTGTGGTCTAAATTAAAGATTTAGACGTAAATTTAGGGGGTATGATGAAGACTTTTGCAGACGACACAAAGATTGGCCATGTGGTGGATAGCGAGAAGGATAGCTTTAGGCTGCAGGAAGATATTGACGGTCTGGTCAGATGGGCAGAAAAATGGGAATCGACCTGGATAAGTGTGAGGTGATGCTATTGGGGAGCTCAAACAAGCAAAGGAATACACGATTACTAGGACAATACTGAGAAGTGTAGAGGAAGTAAGGGACTTTGGAGTGAATGCCCACAGATCCCTGAAGATAGCAGGACAGGTCAATAAGGCAGTTAAGAAGGCATATGGAATCATTTACCTTTTTAGCTGAGGTATAGAATGTAAGAGCTGGGAGGTAATGCTGGAACTGTATAAATCATTGGTTAGGCCACAACTTGAATACTTGGTGCAGTTCTGGTAACCACATTACAGGAAGGATGCAATTGCACTAGAGAGGGGACAGAGGAGATTTACGAGGATGTTGCCAGGACTGGAAAAATGCAGCTATGAGGAAAGATTGGATAGGCTGGGGTTGTTCTTCATGGAACAGGGAAGGCTTGAGGGGAGATCTGATTGAAATGAACAACATTTTGTGGGGCCTGCATTGAGTGGAGGTAAAGGGTCTATTCACCTTTGCAAAAAGGTCAGTGACTAGGGGACATAGATTTAAAGTGATTGGCAGAAATATCAGAAGGGAGTTGAGGAAAAACATGTTCACCCAGAAATACAAATTTGCCTCGGTGACAGGAAGCAAAGGGTAATTGTTGACGGGTATTGACTGGAGGACTGTTACCAGTCGTGTTCCAGAGGGCTCGGTACTGGGTCCCCTGCTTTTAGTGAGGGTCTGTAACTCACTTCATGAAAGGATGGTTGAGGCAGAAACCCTCTACTCATTCAAAAGGAGTCTGGATGTGCACCTCAAGTGTCATAATCTGCAGGGCTACGGATCAAATGATGGAAGGTGTGATTAGAATAGGTCGATAACTTTTCGGCTGGCACAGACACGATGAGCCAAGGTACCTCTTTCTGTGCCTTAAATTTTCTACGATTCTATGATTCTTTAACACGAAACACGCTATCCTCGTTAACACTCACAATTCTGTTAACAAACTATCAAGATGATCAGAAATGATTTTCCATGAAGCTATCCGTGCTGCTTGTCATTTATTAAGACATGATTTTACAAGTAAGAAATATTTTTGTGCTGGGTTATGGCCTCCAGAATTTTCCAATAATCAACATTAGGCTGATAGTTACAAGGCTTATCCAACCTCTCCTTCTTTAAACAGGGTGTAACATTCACAGCCCTTCAGTTCTCTGGCATTTTTAAAAATTCATTCATGGGTTGTGGACATCGCTGGCCAGGCCAACATTTATTGCCCATCTCTAATTGCCCATGCGAAGGTGGTGGTGAGCTGCCTTCTTGAACCACTGCAGGTACACCCACAGTGCTGTTAGGAAGGAAGTTCCAGTATTTTGACCCAGCGACAGTGAAGGAACGGCAAGATAGTGTCAAATCAGCATGGTGTGTGGCTTGGAGGGGAACTTGCAGGTGGTGATGTTTCCATACATCTGCTGCCCTTGCCCTTCTATATGGTAGAGGTTGTGTGTTTGGAAGGTGCTGTCTAAGGAGCCTTGGTGTGTTGCTGCAGTGCATCTTGTAGATGATACACACTGCTGCTACTGTGCGTCGGTGGTGGAGGGAGTGAATGTTGTGGATGGGGTGCCAATCAAGCGGGCTGCTTTGTCCTGGATGGTGCCGAGCTTCTTGAGTGTTGCATCACACTCCTGGCTTGTGCCTTATAGATGTTGGACTGGCTTTGGGGAGTCAGGAGGTGAGTTAATCGCCTCAGCATTCCTCGCCTATGACCTGCTCTTTGAGCCATGGTATTTATATGGCTACTCCTGTTCTGTTTCTGGTCAATGGTAGCCCCTAGGATGTTGATCGTGGTGGATTCAGCTGTGGTAATGTCATTGACTGTCAAGGGAGATGATTAGATACTCTCTTGTGGAAGATGGTCATTGCCTGGCACTATGGCAGTGCGAATGATACTTGCCAATTATCAGCCCAAGCCTTGATATTGTCCAGGTCTTGCTGCATTTCTACACGGACTGCTTCAGTATTTTAGGAGTCACGAATGGTGCTGAAAATTGTGCAATCATCAGCCAACATCCCCACTTCTGGTCTTGTGATTGAAGGAAGGTCTATGATGAAGCAGCTGATGATGGTTGGGTCTCGGAAACTACCCTGAGGAACTCCTGCAGTGATGTCCTGGAGTTGAGATGATTGACCTGCAACAACCACAACCATCGTCCTTTGCGCTAGGTATGACTCCAACCAGCAGAGAGTGTTCCCGCTGATTCCCACTGACTCCATTTTTGCTCTGGCTCCTTGATGCCATACTCAGTCAAATGCTGCCTTGATGTCAAGGCAGTCACTCATACCTCACCTCTTGAATTCAGCTCCTTTGTCCATGTTTGAACCAAGGCTGTAATGAGGTCAGGTGCGGTGTGACCCTGGCGGAACCCAAACTGAGCGTCACTAAGCAGGTTATTGCTAAGCAAGTGCTGTTTGGTAGCATTGTCGATGACACCTTCCATCACTTTACTGATGATTGAGAATAGGCTGGTGGGGCGGTAATTGGCCGGGTTGGACTTGTCCTGCTTTTTGTGTACAGGACATAGCTGGGCAATTTTTCACATTGACGGGCAGATGCCAATGTTGTAGCTGTACTTGAACAATTTGATGGGGGAACGGAAGTTCTGGAGCACAGGTATTCAGTACTATTTCCGGAATATTGTCAGGGCCCATAGCCTTTGCAGTATCCCGTGCCTTCAATCGTTTCTTGATATCACGCTGAGTGAATCCAACCCTGAGAAGCAGTACTGTATACTCCCCTCCACATCCAGTCTGAACAATGACTGTTCACCACTTCTCTCTGCTTTCTGTCAGCATGGATTTGTTAAGGGAAGATATTGTTGACTAACTTGATTGAATTTTTCGACCAAGTCGCAAGGATGATAGATGAGGGTAGTGCAGATGATATGGTCTCCGTGGATTTTGGCAAGACTTTTGACAAGGTCCCATGTGGCATACTAGGTAAAACAAATAAAGTCCCATGGAATCCAGGGAAATGCAGAAAGCTGGATACAAAATTGGCTCAGTAGCAGGAAACAAAGGGTGATTGTTGACGGGCGTTTTACTGACTTGAGGTCTATTTCCAGTGGCATTCCACAGGGCTCAGTACTGGGTCCCCAGCTTTTAGTAGTATATATTAACGATTTGAACGTACATGTAGGGGGCATGATCAAGATGTGTGCAGATGGTACACAGATTGGCTGTGCGGTAGGTAGCGAGGACGATAGCTAGGCTGCAGGAAAATATTGATGGCAGAAAATATTGATGGGGCGGCACAGTGACGCAGTGGTTAGCACTGCAGCCTCACAGCTCCAGGGACCTGGGGTCGATTCTGGGTACTGCCTGTGTGGAGTTTGAAAGTTCTCCCTGTGTCTGCGTGGGTTTTCTCCGGGTGCTCCGGTTTCCTCCCACAAGCCAAAAGACTTGCAGGTTGGTAGGTAAATTGGCCATTATAAATTGTCACTAGTATAGGTAGGTGGCAGGGAAATATAGGGACAGGTGGGGATGTTTGGTAGGAATATGGGATTAGTGTAGGATTAGTATAAATGGGTGGTTGATGGTCGGCACAGACACGGTGGGCCGAAGGGCCTGTTTCAGTGCTGTATCTCTAATCTAAAAAAAAATGTGTCAAATGGAATTCAGCCTGGTTAAGTATGAGACGATGCAATTGAGGAGGTCAAACAAGGCAAAGGGATAGACAATCAATGGGAAAATACTGAGAAGTGTAGAGGAAGTGAGGGACCTTGGAGTCAATGTCCACTGATGTCCTGAATGTAGCAGGTCAGGTCGATAAGGTGGTTAAGAAGGCATACGGAATCCTTTCCTTTATTAGCTGAGGTATAGAATACAAGAGCAGTGAGGTTATGCTGGAACTGTATAAATCATTGGTTGGGCCACAACCTGAGTACTCTGCAGTTCTGGTCACCTAATTACACAAAGGATGGAATTGCACTAGAGAGGGTACAGAGGAGATTTACAAGGATGTTTGCCAGGACTGGAAAAATGCAGCTATGAAGAAAGATTAGATAGGCTGGGGTTGTTCTACTTGGAACAGTGAAGGCTGAAGGGAGATCTGATTGAAAGGGACATAATTTTGTGGGGCCTGGATAGAGTGGAGGTGAAGAGTCTATTCACCTTAGCAGAGAGATCAGTGACTAGGGGTCAGTGACTTAAAGTGCTTGGTAGAAGGATTAGCGGGGAGTTGAGGAGAAACTTGTTCACCCAAAAATACAAAATGTGCTCAGTGGCAGGAAACAAAGGGTAATTGTAATAATAAAAGCAAAATACTGTGGATGCTGGAAATCTGAAGTAAAACACGAAATGCTGGAAATACTCGGCAGGTCTGGCAGCATCTGTGGAGGGAGAAGCAGAGTTAACGTTTCAGTTCAATGATGAAGGGTCACTGACCTGTAACGTTAACTCTGCTTCTCTCTCCACAGATGCTGCCAAACCTGCTGAGTATTTCCAGCATGTCTTGATTTTATTAAAGGGTAGTTGATGACGGATATTTTACTGACCTGAGGACTGTTTACAGTGGCGTTCCACAGGGTTCAGTACTGTGTCCGCTGTTTACAGTGAGAGTCTAGAAATTACTGCCTGAAAGGATAGTTGAAGCAGAATCCCTCCACTCAGTGAAAAGGAAACTGGATGTTCACCTCAACTGTCATTAACTGCAGGGCTGTGGATCAAATGCTAGAAGATGGGATTAGAATAGGTGGATCATTTTTCGGCCGGTGCAGACACAATGGGCCAAGTGGCCTCTTTCTGTATCTTAAACTTTCTATGATTATATTACATGAAACAATCACAGTTACGTCCTCAACGAACTTGATCAAGATTATCAGGAATGATATTTCATTAACCTTTCCGTGCTGCTTGTCATTTATTATCCCGTGTTTTACAAGCAAGATATATTTTTGTGTTAGGTTATGACCTCTAGAAGTTTCCAACCACCAACATTAGACTGATAGTTACTGGGTTTACCCAACCTCTCCGTTTTAAACAGGGTGTAACATTGACAATCCTCCAGACCTCTGGCGTCACTCCCATATCGAAGGAGGACTGAAAGATTCTGTCCATTGCTTCTGTCATTTCCACCATTCCTTCCCTCAGGAACCCTCACAAAACCCATGCAGACTTTATAAATGTTCTACTTTATTGTGGTGCAAAAAGTGTTGAATTGAAAGGGGTTAACTGAACCAGTTTGTTCAGTGACTGTAATTAATGTCAGTCACCATGGATCCTAATGGTGTCACTGGAGGGTTTCCCTCTTCTATTAATACAGGACTCCTTTCAATGTGTTTTCCGATAGTATTAGCGGGACCATCAGCTCCGGCACTAAAAGGGATCTGTGGGCTGCAGAGAGAGGGAGAGGAGAGATCAGAATCTGAACAATAGATGGGAATATTACAACAATGGACAGGAGTTTATCCTATTGGTTTGACCGTCTTACTGCAGATTATTATTGGATAACATTAGAATGGCGGATCTATTATGCTCTGAAGATGATTCAATGTATTTACTATACCATCCTCGCTACTATTGGTGTCCCTGGTAAGTCTCTGTATCCAACTATTAGATTCATAAACCATATTTCACTGATTTAGTGTTCTTGTCATTTAAATCGTGAGAAGACTGAAACCATTATCTTCCGTTTCTGTCACAACTTCATTCCCTGTCTATGATCTGCATCCCCCACGCTGTCCATTGTCTGAGGCTGAACCAGGAAATTTACAACCTCTGGTATCTATTTAATGCTGAGCTGTGTTCATCCCCATATTCTCTCCATCCCCAGCCCGGCCAATTGTTGTGGCCAGGTGAGGAGGGGTCAGAGTGGCTCTTCTTTATTTGAATGCAACAGTGTTTGTCCTTTATAAACAGTGAATATGCTTCATGTCTCAGTGAGTGTTCTACATCTATGATGGTGAAGAAACCGATTGGACAAGTTCTCTTGAGTTTAAACATGAACGAGGTGAGTTTATTAAACTTAACAAGAGAAACCCGATCTGAATAAAATCATAAAAAAAACGGAACACACAGTTACATACACAGTCACACGAGAATCACACACACTCAAATAGATTACAGAGTGAGAAGTAAATTTGTGGTTGGATTTGAGTCCAGAATAAGTTTCAAAAAACTCATTCTGTGATGTTGGGCGATTCCGTGGTCTTCCAGCTGAAGTTATATTCTTGATGTCTTTTGCTTGTCGAAGTGCGGTTTGTGGCTGGTCCACATTGCTCAGGGTTTTCTTTGAGGCAGACTTGCAGGTGGCTTTCTTCCCCTGGTTACTCTGTCTGCAGCAATCTGTAGGCTTGAGGGGCCCGCAGTCACATGTGGTTTTCAAACTTGTGATGTTAGGTGGAGAGAGAGATGGAGAGCGAGAGAGAGGGGTCACAGCCCTTCTGCTTCTGCACAGTTTGAATCATTGGCTTTTCTGTCTTTGTCCAGGGGAAACTCCCAGCTTTCACAGAGATGGACAGAAGGTCTCATGACTGCCTCAGTGTATTCTCTGGACCCTTCTAATGAGATTCAAGGTTAGAAACTTCTATCTCCCCAGGGCTCAGGAAACCAGTATTTGTACTTGGAGGAGTTTGCTCTTTCAAAGTCAATGTGTCAGGGTAGTCTTGCATGCCGTGTTAATGAATGTAATCTTACGTAATTCAATCACTAGAGCAAGCCAATGATATTGGTCCAGGCTCATCAGACATGTGTCTTCTGTTGTCGGCCTTAGAATGTGAAAATGTGTTTCAGATGCCAATTACGGTGGCCATCTTGGCTGCCAGTTTTTTGAAGGTTAACTGTAGGATTTTTTCTATTAAAAAGTTAGTGCAAGTTTCCAATCGATGAATTAAAATTCCTCATTTGGCATGTTGTGTTATCTTAACACCGGCGCATCACATGGAAAGAAATGTGATAACGGGAACATTTCATTTCAGAACTCTGGGAAGAAAAAGAAAGAAATACACATGCATTCTCAATAATCACTTCTCAAATTCACACATTAATCTTAGAATTATTGCAGCTGACATTGTCTGTTACAGCTGTACTGATTTAACTTTTTTGACGTTTTGTCTGGGATGGTTATGTGTCGGGTTCGACGCTGGACAATGCATCAACGATTGCATTGTTTACCTTTTCTCTCCTCTAATGAAGTTTTAACTACTCAGGTTCCTGCACCTTAACAATCTTTCTCCCTAAACCGACAGTGTGTAATAAATTGTTTTTTTAGACCCTGTGAGGTGTCTGAGATCTCCTCTGGGCCTTTGTTCTTGCTGAGTTCGCCTTTGAAATTGTTGTGTTTGATTAGCTTTGGGTTTGGGATCTGATCATTGTGTTCTTCAGTGGGAAGATCCACACTGACCTTACTTTTAGCTTTCTGGTGAGGTACCCAAGTGCTGTTTACTTTAGGGTACGTTCCCTTCACTTTTCCCTTTACGTTGGGAAGAATCATTTTTTATCTACCCTATGTCCTCTGGGACATTACTGCTCGCAGGTCTTTGTCCAGCTTTCGCTGCACTCTGCAGCGGCACTTCGACTAGGTGTGGCATCTCCCTCACCATTGACATGCCTTTTTGGGACCTTTCCTTGTCCTTGCACGTTTCTGTAAATGCTGTTAGCAGCCTTTTTAGGCTGCCTCTTTGACCTGCGTTTAAGGAGGAGAGCGTAGGGTCTGATGGATCTCACATTTCAGGGTTGGCTATTCGGAGAGTAGGGGGTTCCAGTTGGAATCCTCCTGGTCCTCCTCTAACCTATCCTCACCGCCCTTTCCAATCCTTCCCTCCTGACTGCCTGACAGATCTGTACTTGGCTGTTCCCTCCACAGCCTTTGCTTTTTGCCTTTGGTCTGGAGTGTCAATTAAATAATGTACCTGACTATTCCTTTTGCCACTCGATATGGACCACTGAACCGGGATTTCAGGGGTTCACCCTGCAGTGGGAATAGTAACAATACATGGTCTCTGTCCTGAAATGTTTTAGCCTTGGCATTTCTGTCTCCTTACCTTTTCATCGCTGCCTGGGTGGTCTTTAGGTGCTCCCACAGCATAGAAATGCAGTCTAACATGGAAGACTCATCCCTGTGTCCCAAAAACCTCTCCTTGATTAGTTTAAGGGAACCTCTCACCACGTGTCAATAAAATAATTCAAAGAGAATAAAGCCAGTGGAATCATTGGATAAGTCCCTGGAAACCAACAGGAGAAATCCCAGCCCTTTGTCCCAGTCATGGGGTTGCTCATAGCAGTATGGCCTGATCATTGTCTTTAGGGTCTGATCGTACCGCTCCAAAGCCCCTTGTGACTATGGATGGTAGGCTGAGGACTTTATTTATTTACTTATTTTATTTATTTAGAGATACAGCACTGAAACAGGCCCTTCAGCCGACCGAGTCTGTGCCGACCATCAACCACCCATTTATACTAATCCTACATGAATCACATATTCCTACCACATCCCCACCATCCCTCAACTCCCCTCCCACCAACCTATACTAGGGGCAATTTATAATGGCCAATTTACCTATCAGCCTGCAAGTCTTTGGCTGTGGGAGGAAACCGGATCATTTGGTGAAAACCCACGCGGTCACAGGGAGAACTTGCAAACTCCGCAAAAGCAGTAAACAAAATCGAACCCAGGTCGCTGGAGCTGTGAGGCTGCGGTGCTCCAGATTACCTATGACCTTATAAAAAAAAATGGACATAAAATGTGTGTCCTGATCGGACTGGATCTCAGCAGGCAACCCATATCGGGTAAAGAACTGGGTTAGCCCCTTCACCATAGCCTTGGCAGGGATCGTTCTTCGGGCGAATGGCCTCTGGGAATCGGGTCACCACATCCATAATGGTGAGAAGATACTGGTATCCCTTTTTGTTTTCAGCAGGTGACCCCACAATCCACCATCACTTTGCTGAAGGGGTCCCCAAAAGCTGGTATGTGAATTAGGATGCAGGCTTTATTGCAGGTTGGGGCTTCCCCACAACTTAGCACATGTGACTAGTTTTCAGAAACGCCACCACATCTTTGAGAAGTTGTGGCCAGTGAAAATAGTGTCTTCTGCGGGCTTTTATTTTTCATACACCGAAATGTCCATCCATTAGAAGGTCGTGGGCCATTCTTAATATTTCTTTAAGGGACCTCAGCGGCACAACTATCTGGTGAACCACTGTCCACTCTTCATCCTCTGCTCTGTGAGGAGATCTCCACTTCCTCATCAGCACCTCATTCTTTAAATAGTAACACTCTGCAACTCCCTCTGCTTCAGTTTTGGTTTGGACAGTCTGTGCTATTTTTTAACTCTGGGTCGGGTTGTTGAGCCTCAAATAAGGAAGAACTGTTTAATACATTCTTTGTCTCCTCTAACTTCCCGAAGAAGGTTTCAGACAACCAGAATGTAGGGTAATCCGTCTGCAGCGTCAGTTCAGGGGATTGTTTGGCCATGGACCGAGTCACCACACAATCAGGGAGAATGTCCGGGACCTTCTCCTGTAACTACTCTGTCTCCCGGACCTCTTTTAGTCTCTCTAGATCTACTGGGGAAGCTGCCACCTTTTCCCCTGTCAGATTATTACCCAGGAGCTGTTCGACCCATCACCCGGTAAACTAGGTACAATCCCCATGGTAAAGGGTCATGAAACTGGGTCACACTCCAAGTGCACCGGATATAAAGGTATGGACATATACTGTCTTCTGATACCATTCACTAACGCTCTAGCATTCACTGCACTTTCGTTTTCCCAGCAGAAGGGATTGGGTGGCCCCTGTATCCTTGAGTATGACTATTGTTTTACTTGCCTCACTCAAGGGGTATGGGGTCACTTTTCCTTAGGATACAAATTCCTGGTACCTCTCCGGGTTTTTGTTTATATTTCCCGCACTCTCTGTGGTGGGTTTACTGGGTCTGACTGCCGCAGTTGGAGGCACAGCCTGATCTGTTGTGCTTTCCATCAGGTCCCATTATCCTGCACTGATCTGGTGGTCCCTGATTAATGCTACAGGTTTTCCCATAACTTGCAGCATTCAGCTCGATGGTGATCTGCCTTATTCCAATGGAAACGCACAGGTCTTCGGCCATTACTCCTGCTCTCAGTGCCGTCCTATTTGGCCTGAGGATGGTCCATTGGATGTCCAGCTTTTCCTCCTTGCCCAAGGCTGATCGGGCTCCTATCACCCTCCCACCTTTTATTCTCGGGTCTTTGTGGTGACTCGGGAAGTGTTTCCCTTTGGGCTTAAGGCTTTGTATACAAGGGAAAATTCATCAGCCAGAATTGCAACCTGCCTGGCTCTTTGAACCTTTCGTTCCTCTTTGTGGGTTTTAATGGTAGGGAGAGCGAGTTTTTGAACTCCTTGAGATGGATCACCACTCTAAGTTCAGATTTGTGGGCTGTAATTTGAGTGTTCGTATCCACTGGTCAAAAGTAAACACAAAAACTGACTTTAAATCTTCTATCGCTACCTAAAAATGAAACGTTTGGCGAATACAAATGTGGGTCCAATACAGGCAGAGTCAGGGGAATTTATAATGGTGAACAGAGAAATGGCAGTGAAGCTAAATGATTACTTTGTGTCTATCCTCATTGAGGAAGATACAAGGAAATTTCCAGAATTAGAGATCCAAGGGATTAGGGAGAATGAGGACATGAAGGAAATTAATATTAGTAAGAATGTTGCATTGGAGAAATTAATGTGGCTGAAGTTTGATGAGGCCCCAGGATCTGATATTCTGCATTCCAGGGTGTGGGAAGAGATAGCTATGGAGATGGTGGCTGCATTGATGACTATCTTCAAAAATTCTATAGATTCTGGAGCGGTTCCTGCAGATTGGAAGGTAGCAAATGTCACCCCACTATTTAAGCAGGGAGGGAGAGTAAAAACAGGGAATTAGAGACCTGCTTTCGTGCATCAGTCGTTGGGAAAATGCTGGGACTGTATTCTAAAGGATGTGATAAATGAACAGTTGGATAATAATCTGTTTGGGCATTGTAAACATGGATTTATGAATGAGAAATCATGTTTGACGAACCTGTTGGAGATTTTATTGAGGATGTTACTAACAGAATTGATAAAGGGGAGTCGGTGGACGTGTTATACTTGAATTTTCAGAAGGCTTTTGATAAAGTCCCCCACAGGAGGTTGGTTAGCAACATTAAAGCACATGGGATAGGAGGTAATATCCTGGCATGGATTAAAGATTGGTTAACAGGCAGAAAACAGTGAGTAGGAAGAAACGGGTCATTCTCACTTTGGCAGGCTGTGATTAGTTGTGTACCGCAAGGATCAGTACTTGGGCCCCAGCTGTTAACAATATATGTCAATGATTTGGATGTGGGGACCAAATGTAATATTTCCAAGTTCGCAGATGACACAAAACTAGGTGGGAATGTATGTTGTGAGGAAGATGCAAAGCGTCTTCAAGGGGATTTGGACAGACATTGTGACTGGGCAAGAACATGGCAGATGGGATATAATATGGACAGATATGACGTTATCCATTTTGGTAGGAGGAATAGATGTGCAGAGTATTTCTTAAATAGTAAGGGATTAGAAAGTGCAGATGTACAAAGGGAACCGTGTGTCAGCAAGTCACTGAAAACTAACATGCAGTGCAGCAAGCAATTCGGAATGCTAATGGTCTGTTAGCCTTTATCACAAGATGATTTGAGTACAGGAGTATTGAAGTCTTACTTCATGTGTATAGAACCTTGCTTAGACCACACCTGGAATATTGTGTGCAGTTTGGGTCCCCTTACCTTAGGAAGGATATTATTGCCATAGAGGGAGTGCAATGAAAGTTCACCAGACTTGTTCCCGGGATAGCGAGACCGTTCTATGAAGAGAGAAACTGGGCTTGTATTCTCTAGAGTTTCAAAGAATGTGTCGGGATCTCATTGAAACCCTCGAAATAATTAAAGAGATAAACAGCGTAAATGCGTGTACGATATTTCCCCTGGTTGCGGAGTCTAGAACTAATGGATACAATTTCAAAATAAGGGGGAAGCCACTTAGGACAGAGATGAGGATAAATTTCTTGACTCAGGGGTTTCTGAATCTTTGGAATTCTGCATCCCAGACGGATGTGGAATCTCAGTCGGTGAGTATGTTTAAACTATAGATTGACAAAAAGGGGATATGGAGATAATGTGTGAAAAAGGCATTGAAGTGGATGATCAGCCATGGTCATATTGAGTGGTGGAGCAGCCTCGATGGGCTGAATGACCTACTCCTGCTCCAATATCCCTGTGTTCGGAAGCTGCTTAACTCTTTCAAACTCGAGATCACTTTAGTCAGGCTGCTTTCGGAGGGTTTGGAATGTTTGACGGTACACTTCCGATACTATCTCATGTACGCCCAGCATTGCATTTTTAGTCATCTCATAATCTGATGAACTTTCATCTGGCAATAGTGAATAAACCTCATGGGATTTTCCTGTTACTTTGTTTTGTCAGAACAGTGTCCAGCTCTCCGCCGGACATTTCAGTTGCATTATAAGCTTTTCAAAAGTGACGGATAATTCTGCCACATCCTCCTCATTGAACTTTGGAATGAACTGGGTGAAAGGGAGGAAGGCAGAAAGTAGGAAACATCTATCGTTGGGAAATTGTTAGAACCCATTATTAAGGAAGTAATAACTGGATATTTAGAAAGTCAAAACGCAATCCATCAGAGTCAGCATGGTTTTATGAAGGGTAAATCCTATTTGACGAATTTGCTAGAGTTCTTCGAAGCTGTGACAAGAAAAGAGGAAAATGGAGATCCTGTAGATGTATATCTGGACTTCCAGAAGACATTTGATAAGGTGCTGCACAAAAGGTTAATACACAAGGTAAGATTACATGGGGTTAGGGGCAATTTATTAACTTTGATAGAGGATTGGCTAACCAACAGAAAACAGAGAGTCGGCAGAAATGGGTCTTTTTCTGGTTGGCAAGATGTAACGAGTGGGGTACCACAGGATTTGGTCCTTGTCCCCAGCTATTTACAATATATATTTATGACTTGGATGCAGGGATAGAAAGTACTGTTGCCAAATTTGCAGATGACACTAAAATAGGTGGGATAGTAAGTTGCAATAATTAAATAAGAAATTTACAAATTGATATGGATAGGTTCGGTGAATGATCCAAAATTTGGCAGATGGAGTTTAACGTGGGTAAGTGTAAGGTTATCCATTTTGGTCGGAAGAATAGAAAGGCAAATTATTACCTAACTGGAGAGAAACTTCAGAGTGCTTCGGTGCAGAAGGATCTGGGTGTCCTCGTGTATGAATCGCAGAAAGCTAGTTTTCAGGTACAGCAGGTGAAAAGGAAGGCAAATGGAATTTTGGTATTTCTTGCTAAAGGAATAGAATATAAAAGTAGGAAAGTGTTGCTGCAACTGTACAAGGCATTAATGAGACCGCACCTGGAGTATTGTGTATAGTTTTAGTCTCCTGACTTGAGGATGGATGTCGTTGCATTGGAGGCAGATCAGAGGAGAGTCACTAGATTGATTCCAGGGATGAGGGGTTTGTCTTCTGAAGAGAGATTGAGCACCTTATGCCTTTACTCTCTAGAGTTTAGAAGAATGAGAGTCGATCTAATTGAGGTAGAGAAGATGATTAAGGGGATTGACAAAGTAGACATAGAGAAGACGTTTCCTCTTGTGGGACAACCTAGAATGAGAGGTCATAGTTTTAGGATAAGGGATAAGGATTTAAAATAGAGATGAAGAGAAATTTCCTCTCTCAAAGGGTCGTGAGTCTGTGGGATTCACTACCCGGAGTGTGGTAGATGCCGGGTCATTGAGTGAATTTAAGGAGGAGATAGACAGATTTTTAATTAGTAATGGGTTGAAGAGTTATGGAGAACGGGCAGGAAAGTGGAGTTGAGGCCGAGATGAGATCAGCCATGATCATATTGAATGGCAAAGCAGGCTCGAGGGGCTGAATGCCTACTCCTGCTCCTAGTTCTTATGTTATTATGTTCTTATCTGGATCTTTCCAGACAAGAGCGGGTGACGTATCCAGTATCTCTCTCTATGTTGTCCATTCATGTATCTGCTGTGTGACGGAGGCCATCTATGTCGGGTGAGGTGAATTGTACTGTCTGCTCCATCAGCAGGGAGAAGCAGGTTAGAGATCCCGTGGCTTTGTCATGATAGCGGGATTCCTGATGGTCTAGGTGTCTCTGCGGGATCCCCATGGCAACGGGGAGAGGTACAGGAAATGATAGAACTCTCACTCCATCAATGCACAGTTGGTGTGCGAGCATGCCCAGTACATCATGTTGGTAAATGTCCACTATCCTGGCAACAGCCACCATACCTTCATTCTGAAGCAGTCAGCCGGTCCCAACACATCGGGCCCCCATGCAGAACCAAAATGTGGCTCATGACCTCTGAACCCTAGACACTCCCCTCCCCCACACAAAACCACCAGGTGAAGCAATGCTTCCGATGTCTGAACCACTCGTGACGAGCCCTCCAGTACACACTGGAGCAGGTGTCCAAGTTCATGGTGTTCTGCTGCACCCTTCACATCAGCACCATCATGAGGACACAGGCTTTGGCACAAGGGATCCGCAGGCTAACTCAGTAGGAGGAGGAGGAGGCAGGGAGGATATTTCCTGGATGATTTCAAACCGGAAAGGCTGTCGTAGAGACGCTGCTAAGATTCCAGTTCCCAGAGGACTACTTCCCTTTCCCACCATGGATCCCCCTCTTCTCCACCATTACACCCATCTGAGATGCCCCATCACAGCGTCCCCGAGGTAACCATCCTGCAATAAAAACACCAACAAAATGTTTTTCATGATCGTCTTTATCCAACAACACATGCAAATATACAAACAAAACTAAACTATTCACCCTTGTGTATTCCCTTAGTCCCTGTCTTGTGGGTTCCCTCAACCTGCCTACTGCTCCTACACAGTGTTTCCCAGTGACTGCAGCATGGCTGGTGGAAGGCTGCTGTCTTTCACTGAGGGAGACTGCAGATGGCCTTGCAGGACTTCCTCGAGCTGCTCTAGGCCTTGAGGACTCGGATTCAGACTGCACCACCTCGACATGGGCAGCAGCTCCAGCAATGTTCACATCTGAGTCCTGTGTATTATAACTCGTTTGTGACCTCGCCCTCCGGTGATCTGACACATGAACTATCCTTTCCCCCTGGCCTGGCTGAAGCTCACTCGTACTCGGTGACTCACCACATGCAGATTCTGACTCGATACCAGCCTCTAAGGTACACGCACTATAAGTATTTGATCTGGTGGCTGTGAGTGTCAGACCTAGTGATGGGGCTTTGTTGCTCTTTTGCTGCTTTCTTTCTGTCTCCTGAAGCTGCTGTGACTGGGAAGCTGGCAGTATTGGGTTATAATTGGAAAGTATAAAATCAGAAGGGGAGGTTTGGGGTGAAGGATTGGGTGTGGAATGGAAAGCAGGATGTCCATGGTCTCACTATCTCCAGCTTGTACATCAACATTTCTAATGTTTACCAGTTCTGATGAAGGGTCACAGATCTGAAACATTAACTCTGTTTCTCTCTACACCGATGCTGCCAGACCCACTGAGTATTTCCAGCACTTTCTGTTCAGGTACACAGATGTGCCCCATTGACAAACTTATCTCAGCCCTTTTTTTAGCTTAAATTTGCATTTCTGGACATACGCAAATATTCCATTGAGAATGAAATCGTAATTACAATCATACACCTCGAAAATCCTCAGAATGTCCGTCTCCCCAGGTGTGCCTGTTTTTCTTCTCTACCAGGTTATCAACTGACTATTTCCTGTGATATGCTCGTGAGATTGTATTTCTGGCTTTTCTTATTCAAAACTCTCTGAAAGAACCGTCCCCCCCCCCCCCCCCCCCCGCACCCACGCTCTTAGTGATGAACACACACGTTTGATAGAGTGTAAACTCTTTTTGTTGCCAAATCTCCTACTCATTCATCACTCAACTGAGTTTACAATTTCGCACAAGCCAAGTAAACCAAGCCGATCATCTCGATCTCTGTGTTCTCTCTCCTAACCACTGGAAGGTCTGATCTAGGGTCAGAGATTACCCAAAAGGAGGTCAAAGGGTCACAAGCAGTTTATTGAGTAGTGGCGGTTCAAATACAGCACAAAATCAGAATAAACACAGTAGAGAAACAATCTGTGACATATGAGAAAGTCTTTCTGGCTGTGGATTAGATTTTTTAGAAGCTATTATTAAAGATGTTATAGCAGGGCAGGTAGAAAAATTCAAGGTGATTAGGCAGAGTCAACATGGTTTTGTGAAAGGGAAATTACGTTTAATCAATTAACTGGAGTTCTTTGAAGAAGTAACATGTGCTGTGGATCAAGGCGAACTGGTGGATGTACTGTACTAGATTTCCAGAATGCATTTGATAAGGTGCCACATCAAAGGTCATTGCGAAAAATAAAAGCTCATGGTGTAGGGGGTAACACATTGCCATGGATAGACGTTTGGTTCGCTAACAGGAAACAGAGAGCAGCCATAAATGGGTAATTTTCTGGTTGGCAGGATGTAACGAGTGGGGTGCCACAGGTATCAGTGCTGGGGCCTCAACTTTGTACAGTTTATTTAAATGAATTAGATGAAAGGACCGAAGGTGTGGTTGGTAAATCTGTTGATGAAACAAAGTTCTGAAGAGGACAGAAGGCGGCTGCAAACGGACATAGATAGATTGAGTGAGAAGGCAAAGATCTGGGAAATGGAGTAGAATGTGGGGAAATGTGAAATTGTCCATATTGGTAGTAATAATGAAATTAAACTAAGCATATTATCTGAATGGTGAGGGATTGCAGAACTCTGAGATGCAGGAGTATCTGGGTGTCCTGGTGTATGAATTGCATAAGGTTAGTATGTCGGTTCAGAAAGTAATGAGGAAAGCTAATATAATGTGATCATTTATTGTGAGTGGAATTGAATACAAAGGTAGGGAGGGCATTGGTGAGACATTATCTGGAATTCTGTGTTCAGTACTGGTCTCCTTATTTAAGGAAACATGTAAATGCGTTGTAAACAGTTCAGAGAAGGTTTATTAGATGAATATGGGCGGACTGTCTTATGAGGAAAGGCCGGACAGGCTAGGCTTATATCAGCTGGAGTTTAGAAGAGTAAGGGGCGACTTGATTGAAACATTGAAGATTCTGAGCGTGGGATAGAGCAAGTGAGGGCGACAGAGAGAGAGAGGGAGAGATAGAGAAAGAGAGAAGGAGAGAGCTGAGCTCATCGGCTGCTGAAAACCTCATCCATGCCTTAGTTACATCGAGATTTGACTATTCCAGCACACTGCTGGCTTGTTTCCCACATTCTACTCTCTGTAACCTTGTCCCTTGTGGTCTTCCAAAACTCTGCTGCCATCTTCTAACTGACACCAAATTCTGTTCACCCAACATCCCAGTGCTCACTGACCTACATTGGCTCTTGGTCCAGTAACACCACAATTTTAATATTCCAACCATGAGATCAAATCCCTCCATGTACTCGTCCTTCTGATTATCCCAATCCCCTGTCCATTTCCAATATTCCTGAAACTTGTTCATCTTAAATTCTTTTGCTAATTCCCTTTATAAAGGTGGGTTTCTTTCCCCCTGTCTCTATCCCTGACCACACATTTCATCTCTTCATCTTCCACCCTGAAAAATCATATAAAAGGGAGGCAGGAACTCTGTTGCCACTCCTACACCACTGTAAGATCTGATCGAGGGTCACAGATTAACAGAAAGGAGGTCGAAGAGTCACAAGCAATTTTTTGCAGGGAAACCATTGGAAAAAATTCGGAGGGACCGGATTAATCTCCACGTGGAGAGGCAGGGATTAATCAGGAATAGTCAGCATGGCTTTGTCAAGGGGAGTTCGTGTCTAACTAAATTGATTGATTATTTTCGAGGCGGTGACTAGGGGTGTAAAGGAGGGTAAAGCAGTAGTCTATATGGACTTCAGTAAGGCTTTTGATGGGGTCCCGCATGGGAGAATTGTTAAGAAGGTAAGAGCCCATGGGATCCAGGGCGATTTGGCAAATTGGATCCAAAATTGGCTTAGCGGTGGGAGGCAGAGGGTGATGGTCAAGGGTTGTTTTTGCGAGTGGAAGCCTGTGACCAGTGGTGTACTGCAGGGATCGGTGCTGGGACTCTTGCTGTTTGTAGTGTACATTAATGATTTAGACGTGAATATAGGAGGACTGATCAGTAAGTTCGCAGCTGACACGAAAATTGGTGGTGTTGTAAATAGTGAGGAGGAAAGCCTTAGATTACAGGATGATACAGATGGGCTGGTAAGATGGGCAGAGGAGTGGCAAATGGAATTTAATCCTGAGAAGTGTGAGGTGATACATTTGGGGGGGGCGAACAATACAAGGAAATATACAATGGATGGTAGGACCCCAGGAAGTACTGAAGGTCAGAGGGACCTAGGTGTACTTGTCCATTGATCACTGAAGTAGGCAGCACAGGTAGACAATGCGGTCAGGAAGACGTATGGGACACCTTCCTTTATTAGCCGAGGCGTAGAGTATCAGAGTAGGGAGGTTATGATGGAGCAGTATAAAACTCCAGTTAGGCCACAACTGGAGGACTGTGTATAGTTCTGGTTGCCGCACTATAGAAAGGAGGTGATTGCAAAGGAGAGGGTGCAGAATAGATTCACCAGGATGTTGCCTGGGCTGGAGCATTTCAGCTGTGAAGAGCGACAGAAAAGGCTAGGGTTGTTTTCCTTAGAGCAGAAAAGGATGAGGGGTGTCATTTTTGAGGTATACAACATAATGAGGGGCATTGATAGGTTAGACATGAAGAATCTTTTTTCCCTCAGTGGACGGGTCAATAACCAGGGGGAATAGATTTAAGGTAAGAGGCAGGAGATTTAGAAGGGATTTGAGGAAAATAATTTTCACCCAGAGGGTGGTTCGAATCTGGAACACACTGCCTTAAGAGATGGTCCGGGCAGCTACCCTCACAACATTTCAGAAGTATTTAGATGAGCACATGAAACGCCATAGCATACAAGCCTACAGGCCAAGTGCTGGGAATTGGGATTAGAATAGTTCGGTGCTTGATGGCCAGCACAGACACAATGGGCTGAAGGTCCTGCTTCTGTGCTGTATATCTCTATAATTCTATGACTCTATTGAGGAGTAACAGTTCAATTAGAGCACAACATCAGAAGAGACATTGTGTGCATACGACCTGTGGCAGGTGAGAATGGCTTTCAGTTATGGATCAAATGTTAGAAGCTATTATTAAAGACGTTATAGCAGGGCACGTAGAAAAAAATCAAGGTGATCAGGCAGAGTCAACATGGTTTTGTGAAAGGGAAATCATGTTTAACCAATATACTGGAGTTCTTTGAAGAAGTAACATGTACTGTGGATAAAGGGGAACTGGTGGATTTACTGTACTTAGATTTAGAGAAGGCATTTGATAACGTAGCACATCAAACGTCATTGTGGTAAATAAAATCCCATCGTGTAGGGGGTAACATAATTGGCATGGATAGAGGATAGGCTAGCTAACAGGAAACAGAGTAGGCATAAATGGGTTATTTTCTGGTTCGCAAGCTGCAGCAAGTGGTGTGCCACCATGATCCGTGCTGGGGCCTCAACTTTTTACAATTGATACAAAAAACTTTGATGAATAGACCGAAGGTATGCTTTCGAAATTTGCTAATGACTCCAAGATTGGTAAGAAGGTAAGTTCTGAAGAGGACATAAGGAGGCTACAAAGGGATTAGGAAAGGTTAAATGAGTGGTCAAAGAACTGGCAAATGGAGTATAATGTGGGAAAAGATCAAACTGTCCATTTTGGTTGGAAGACTTGACTGTTACCTCGAGACTTAACTATTCTAACTCACTCCTGGCTGCTCTCCCATAACCTACTCTCTGTAACCTTGTGGTCATCCAAAACTCTGCTGCCACCTTCTAATTTACACTAAATTCTGTTCACCCAACATTCCTGTGCTCACTGATCTACATTGGCTCTTGGTCCAGTAACACCTCAATTTTAATATTCTCACTCGTATGATCAAATCCCTCATGTCCTCACCCCTCTAATTATCCCAATCCCCTGTCCATTTCCAATATTCCTGAAGCTTGTTCATCTTAAAGTCTTTTTCTAATTCCCTTTTAAAAGTGAGTTTCTTTCCCTCTGTCTCACTCCCTGACCACACATTTCATCTCTCCAGCTCCACTGGTGCTGTGGAAGTTCGGATCCATAAAATGGTGTGAGCTGCACTGCCGGTCACATCCAGCACATTGTACAGGACACCCAGGCTGTCCGGGGTGATAACGTGGGTGTAACATGTGTGCGTCTGTAGTGTGAGGAAGGGTCTGAATATGGTGTCAATCAGCCATTCCAGCAGCTTTGATGGACGTCTTTGAAACTTGGTCTGTGCATGTCCACTGACCGCCTGTGTCAGTCACTCTCAGCTGAACATACATTCAGCAGCACGAGGAACCCCCTCTAGTGTTATTTAAAAAGACCAGGTATCCATCTTGCAGTTTTCTGGAGGTTGTGCTGTGAGCTGCTGCAGACATTCAGGGAGGACAGAGAATTTGTTGACCCAACAGTAGGGGCGTGGAACGCCCTGCCTGCAACAGTAGTCGACTCGCCAAATTTAAGGGCATTTAAGTGGTCATTGGATAGACCTATGGATGAAACTGGAATAGTGTAGGTCAGATGGTTTCACAGGTCGGCGCAACATCGAGGGCTAAAGGGCCTGTACTGCACTGCAATGTTCTATGTTCTATGTTCTATAACTCTGGACAAGGTATAGGGACTGTAGTTACAGTGTCTCTGGGTCTGTAACATGACCAACAAATGGAGCAGAGGCTGCAGAGAGGGGATGCTCTGAAAGAATGGATGAGGAAGGGGCTCTGCCCTACCAACCCCGGGTTTTCCAAGAGCACTTTTCCTACCTACACCTAACCCAGGAGCAGTGTGTGAGGTGACTCTGATTCAATTAGGAGGTGGTCACAGAGCTGTGTCACCTCCTGTAACACGACCTAGAGCCTCACACCAGGGTGAGGACGGAGCTGTCAGTGGATGTTAAGGTCACAGTTTAATTGAACTTCTTTGTATCTGGATCTTTCGAGACAAGAGCAGGAGACGTATCCAACATCGAGTCACAGAGACTGATAGAGTCATTTAGGACATAGAAGGAGGCCATTCATCCTATCATATCCATGCTGGCTCTCCATGGAGCAATCCTGTCAGTCCCACTCCCCCACTCAATCCCTGTAGCAAATTCATTTCCTTCAGGTCTCCACCAGCTTTCATTTGAAATCAATGATTGTCTCTGCTTCTAACGCACTTGTGGGCAGTGAGTTCCAGATCATTAACACCCGCTGCATAAAGAAAAACATTCTTCCTCATATTCCTTCTGCATCTCTTGTCCAGAATCTTCAATCCGTGTCCCTAGTCTTTCTTCCATCAGTTAATGGGAACACTTTGTCATTGTCTAAATTATCTAAACCTGTCATAATCGTGTAACCTAACCTTGGAACTAAAATCCTCCATCCCTGGAACCATCCTGTTAAATCTCCTCAGCACCAAGGACCTTCATAATCTTTCTGAAGTGTGGTGACCAGAATTGGACACAGTAGTCCAGCTGAGACCTAACCAGAGATTTTTAAACATTCATCATAACTTCTCTGCTTTTGAACTCAATACCTCTCTGTATGAAGTCCAAGATTATATGTATTTTACTATCCAATCTCTCAATATGTCCTGCCACCTTAAACGATGGATACACATGCACCCACAGGTCTCTCTGTTCCTGCACACTGTTTAGAACAGTGTTATTAAGCCTGTATTGCCTTCCTATCCTTTCTGACAAAATGCCTCACCTCACACTTGTCTCACACTTTCATCTGCCACTCGTCTGCTCATTCCAATCAGTATCTATGTCCTGTTGCAGGTGGTTCTGAACATACTCACTGTTTGTCACAGCTCCATGTTTGGTATCAGAGGCGGATTTTGAAATTCTACTCTGTATTCCAAGATCCAAGTCATTTATACACAGCGAAATTAAACAGTGGCCCGAGCACTGGCCCTGGGGGAATACCCACTGTCTAACACCTTTCAGTCTGAAAAACTCCCATTTACTATGACACACTGTTTTCTCTATGTAAACCATTTTTTTATCCAATTGGACACTGACCCTCCCATTCCATTTGACTCAATGTTGGTAATTAACCTTTTCTGTGGCACTTTATCAAACACATTGTTCAAACCAATCGAGACAACATCCATCACATTCCCTTCATCAACCTTCTCTGTTACATCATCAAAAGTGCAATTAGATTAGTCAAGCATGACTTTCCTTTTGTAAATCTATGCTGGCTATCCTGAAGTAACTCAAACCTCTCAAATGCTTGTGGTTTTATCCCTGATAATTGTTCTAAAACCTTTCCCACCACTGATGTTGCACTAACTGGCCTGTAGTTGTGAGGAATGTGTGCTGTCCATTGATGTATCCGCTAGGTGAGAGAGGCCATCTATGTTGGGTGAAGTTAATACACCTTTTTCTCCCTCAGCAGGGAGAAACAGGATAAGGGGACCCCTGGCTTTGTGAGGATAGCTGCATTCCTGTTTTTTGAGATGTCTCTACGGTGTCCCCATGTCAACGGGGAGAGGTACAGGAACTGGAAGGACTCTCACTTCATTAATGTACAGTTGGTGTGTGAGCATGCCCAGTACATCATGTTGGTGAATGTCCACCATCCTGGCAGCAGCCACCATCCCTTCATTCTGAAGCAGTCAGCCCGTCCCGACACATCGGGCCCCCATGCAGAACCAGAATGTGGCTCCTCGGAGACAAATGTAACCCCCCTCTCCAGACACAGCTCATGTTTCTACTCCCCCAAACCTCCTCCCACCACCACCCAACCTCACACAATTAACATGTGTATAATGTGAACAATGAAGTCACCAGGAACATGGTGGAACAGACCATCAGTGTGATGAAGTAATGCATCCACTGTCCGAATCGCCAGAGGGAGCCCTCCAGTCCACACTGGAGCAGGTGTCCAAGTTCATGGTGTTCTGCTGCACCCTTCATATCATCACCATCATGAGGACACAGGCATGGGAACCAGGAATCCGGAGGCTTCCTCAGGAGGAGGAGGAGGAGGCAGGGAGGATATTTCCTGGATGCCTTCGACCCAGAAAGACCGTCGGAGAGACCCTGCTAATATTCTGTTTCCCATAGGACAACATCTCTTTCCCACCATGGATCCCCCATTCTCCATCATTACACCAATCTGAGACGCCCCATCACATTGTCCCCTTGCTCACCATCCTGCAATAAAAAACACCAACAAAATTATTTACTTTGACATCTTTATCCTACAGCACATCCAATTATACAAACAAAACTGAACTATGCACCCCTGTGTATTCTCTTAGTGCCTGTCTTGTGGGTTCCCTCGACTTGACTAGTGCTCCTACACAGTGTTTCTCCAATGACTGCAGCATGGCTGATGGAGGGCTGCTGACTTTCCCTGGGGGAGACTCCAGGTGGCCTTGCAGGACGTCCTCGAGCAGCTCTGGGCTTTGAGGACTGGGCGTCGGACTGCACCACCTCGACATGGGCAGCAGTAGCCTGGGATGTCTGATGGGTAACAGCAAGTACACTGGTGGAGTGGCGGTGAAGGGAGAACAAATACTGTCATCCTGAGAGAGGACAACAGGTTCATGCTCCATGGAGACACTGTCATTCCCACGGGGCGACACCTCAGCAATCCTAGTAATCTACTGGATCACAGATTGCTGGACTGCTGTGAGATCCTGCATACCCCTTTGAGCACTGAGATCCACAGCCATGTTGACAGCAGTCTGATCCTGCATGGCAGCAAGCATGGATCCCATGACATAAAAGCAAAATACTGCAGATGCTGGAAATCTGAAACAAAAACAAGAAATGCTGGATTCACTCAGCAGGTCTGGCAGCATCTGTGGAAAGAGAAGCAGAGTTAACGTTTCGGGTCAGTGACCCTTCTTCGGAAAAGTAGGACCCTTCCGAAGAAGGGTCACTGACCCGAAATGTTAACTGTGCTTCTCTTTCCACAGATGCTGCCAGACCTGCTGAGTGATTCCAGCATTTCTTGTTTTTGTTATGGATCTCATGACTTCAGTCTGAGCTTCCACTGCAGCACTGAGACGTCATATAACTCTGGACTCTTGAGCATCTCCGAGTTTAATTACTCTACCATTGATGGCCGTACCTTCGGCTGCCGAGGCCCTAAGCTCTGGAAGAGAAGAGCAGAACGTCTTTAAGGTAGGAATTCCTGGAATAGAAGTGACAGTGAATTAAATACTAAAATAAAAACAAAATACTGCGGTTGCTGGAAATCTGAAATGAGAACGGAAAGTGCCAGAAATACTCAGCAAGTCTGGCAGCATCTGTGCAGAGAGAAACAGATTTAATGTTTCAGATCTGTGTCCCTTCATCAGAACTGGAAAACGTTAGAAATGTAACAGTCTGTCATTTAAACTCTCCCCTCTCCGTCCCATCACAATCCTTCCTTCTTGTTCATCTTCCCCTTCCCCTCTTTCACTTGCTCAAAGACTGTTACATTTCTAACATTTACCGGTTCAATTGACAATTTCCTGTGATATGCTAATTTCATTGTATTTCTGGCTTTACTTATTCAAAACTCTCTTAAAGTTCCCCTACCCCCGCCCCGCCCCGCAACTCTTAGCGATGAACACACACACGTTTGATCGAGTGTAAACTCTCTCTGTCTCCTAATCCATTTGGACAGTGAGAATAAAAACTGATCATATTATTTGAATGGTGATGGATTGCAGAAGTCAGAGTTGCAGAGGGATATGTGTATCCTGCTGCATGAATTGTATAAGGTTAGTCTGCAGGTTCAGCAAGTAATAAGGAAAACTAATAAAATATTATCATTTATTGCGAGCGGAATAGAACACAAATGTAGGGTGTTTATATTTCAGTTATACAGGTCATTGATGAGACCTCATCTGGAGTACTGTGTACAGTATTGGTCTCCTTATTTAAGGTAGCATGCAAATGCGTTGGAAGCAATTCAGAGAAGATTTCCTAGACTAATACCTGGAATGGCCGGGTTGTCTTATGTTGAAAGGCTGGAGGGCTAGTCTTATATCAGCTGGGGTTTAGAAAAGTAAGAGGCGACAAGATTGAAGCATATAAGACGATTAGGAAAGTAAGAGGCGACAAGATTGAAGCATATAAGACTCTGAGTGTGGGCCAGAGCAAGAGAGGGAGACAGAGAAAGAAACAGGGAGAGAGAGAGAGAGTTCAGCTCATCTGCTGCTCAAACTCTCATCCATGCCTTTGTTGACTTGAGACTTGACTATTCTAACACACTCCCAGCTGGTCTCCCACATTAAAACTTTCTGTAACCTTGTAATCATCCAAAACTCTGCTGCCATCTTCTAATTTACACCAAATTCTGTTCACCTAACATCCCCGTGCTCACTGACCTACATTCTCTCTTGGTCCAGTAACACCTCAATTTTAATATTCTCACTCGTGTGATCAAATCCCTCCATGTCCTCAACCCTCTGATTATCCCAATCCCCTGTTCATTTCCAATATTCCTGAAACTTGTTCATCTGAAAGTCTTGTTCTAATTCCCTTTTTAAAGTGAGTTTCATTCACTCTGCCTCTCCCTGACCGCACATTTCATCTCTCCAGCTCCACTGATGTTGTGGAAGTTTGGATCCATACAATGGTGTGAGCTGCACTGCCGGTCACATCCAGCACATTGTGCAGGACACCCAGGCTGGCCGGGGTGATAGCGTGGGTGTAACATGTGTGTGTCTGCAGCGTGAGGAGGGGTCTGAATAAGATGTCAATCATCCATTCCCGCAGCTTTGCTGCACGTCTGTGAAACTTGGTCTGTGCATGTCCACTGACCGCCTGTGTTAGTCGCTCTCAGCTGAACATGCATTCAGCAGCACGAAGAACCCCCTGGTGTTATTTAAAATGACCAGGCATCCAAATTACAGGTGAGGGGCTTTTGACGTACTTCTGCTATTGTAAAGTTAGTGGAGGTGCTGTGGATGGTTTTCTGGAGGTTGTGTTGTGAGCTGCTGCAGACATTCAGGGAGGACAGAGTATTTGGTGACACAAATCTGGACGAGGTATGGGACTGTAGTTACAGTGTCTCTGTGTCTGTAACATGACCAGCAAATGGAGCGGAGGCTGCAGAGAGGGGAAGCTCTGTAAAGAGAGAGGAGGAGGGGGCTCTGCCCTACCCACCCCTGGTTTTCCAAGGGCAAAAAGAGCAGTGGTCCTAATACCGAGCCTTGGGGAACACCACTGTATACTCCTATCGAGTCTGAACAACAACCTTTCACCACTTCTCTCTGTTTACTGTTCCTTAGTCAATGTTATATCCACACTGTCACTGTCCCTTTCATCCATAAGGTTTAGTTTTCCTAACCTGTCCATTGAATGACACTTGATCAAACACCTTTTGAAAGTCCATATATATAACTTCAATCACACCACCCTCATCAACCCTCTCCATTGTTTTATCAAATAACTCCATCAAGTTTACCTCACCACCACCTCTCTCCATTCCTCCACTGTTGTTAAATTATCAGACTGATTATCCGACACCCAGTACTGGATGAGCAGAAATTTCCTCCAATTAAATATTGGGAAGACTGAAGACATTGTTTTCACTCCCCACTCCAACTCTGTTCCCTTGCTATTGATTCCATCCCTCTTCCTGGTGACAGTCTGAGATGCAGACAGTATGTTTACATCCTTGGTGTCACATTTCACCCAAAACGATCTTTAACCTCATTTTCAGGAATTCATTGCAGCCGCCTATTTCCACCTCAGTAACGTCACCCGACTTCACCCCTGTCTCAGCCCATCTGCTGCTGAAACCACATTCATGTATTCGTCACCTCTAGATGTGATTATTTCAACTCACTCCTTGCTGATCTCCCACATTCTACTCTCTGTAAACTTGAGGTCATCCAAAACTCTGCTGCCCATGTCTTAGCTCACACCAAGTCCCGTTCATCTATCACTGACTGACATTGGCTCCCAGTCAAGTAATGTCTTGATTTTAAAATTCTTTTCCTTGTTTTCAGATCCCTCCATGGCCTCGCCCCCCGCCCCATATCTTTGTAATCTCCTCCACCTCCACAACCCACCGAGATATATGTACTCCTCTAATTCCGGCCTCTAGTGCACCCGGATTTTAATCACTGCACCACTGGCGACTAGGTCTTCAGCTGCCTAGGACCAATGTTCTGGAATATCCTCACGGCACAGTTTTTTTTTTCATTCGTTCATGCGATGTGGGTGTCACTGACAAGACCAGCATTTTTTGCCCATCCCTAATTGCCCTTGAATACTGAGTGGTTTGCTGGACCTTTCAGAATTCAGTTTAGAGTCAACCACATTGTTGTGGGTTTGGAGTCACATGGAGGTCAGACCGTATAAGGATGGCAGATTTCCATTGCTGAAGAACATCAGTAAGCCAGGCTGTTTTTTTTTTATGACGATCAATGATAGCATCATGGCACCATTGCTGAGAATAGTTTTCAAATGCAGATTTGTATTAATTAATTGAATTTTAGCTCATATTGAATTTTAAATTGCACCAGTTACCACGGTGGGATTTGAACCCATGTCCTCCGAGAATCAGCCTGAGCCTCAGTATTACAATTTTGGTAATATTACCACTCCGCAACAGTCACCACCTTTCCGTCTCGCTTTCCTCCTTTCAGGTACTCCTTAAAACCTATCTCTTTGTTCAAGCTGTTGGCCATCTGATCTAATATCTCATGTTGTGTCTCAGTGTCATACTTTGCTTCGTAATGATCCTGAGAAGCACTTTGGGATGTTTTATAACATTAAAAGCACTATATAAATATAAGTCGTTGTTGAGGTTTGCCAGACATGCTTTTTCATCACCATTTCCCTACTACTGTCTATTTATTATTCCATGTTTTTCAAAGCAATGAATATATTTGTCCTGGGTTATGAAATTTCCCCATCAGTGACGTTAAACTGTCTGGTCAGTAAATACAGTGTTTACTCAATCGCTCCTTTTTTTCAAGTAGGGTGTAACATTTACAACCCTCCAGACCTCTGTCACAACTCGCATATCCAAGGAGGATTGAAAAATTCTGTTCAGTGCCTCCGCTATTCCCACCTTTCCTTCCCTCAGCATCTTTCATACATCCCATCCAGACCGGATAAATGTTCTACTTTTTTGTGGTACAAACAGTGCTGGACTGAAAGGGGTTAACTGAAACTGTTTGTTTAGTGACTGGTATTAATGTCAGTCTCCACGGACCCTAATTGTTTCACTGGAGGGTTTCCAACTTCTATTAATATGGGAGTCATTTCAATGTATTATCACATAGTGTCAACAGGAGCATCAAACCCGGCAGTAAGAGGGACAAACAGCTCCATACAGAGGGAGAGGATAGATCAGAATCTGAGAACAATAGATGGGAATGTTACAACAATGGGTCAGAATCTGAGAACAATCGATGGGAATGTTACAACAATGGACAGGAGTTTAATCTGGCAATTTGACGATCTTTCCACATATTATGACTGGTTCTCATTAGACTATCGGATCTTTTTAGCTCTTCAGGTTATTCAATATATTTACTATCCCATCCTCGCTATTATTGGTGTTCCTGGTAAGACTCTTTATCCAGCTATTAATTCTATGAACCGTGTTTAACTGAATTACTGCCCCTGTCATTTTCTCATCCCTCTTTGCTGTTGTTGTTAGTCCTGGTGAGTCTTTGATAAAGGCTGTAAACTCGACAAAGCATTGCTAATTTTGTTACTGGTCGTGTAATTTTCTCTCTAGGCGTTGCTTGTGTTTATGTTCCTGGTAAGACCTTGTATAGAGCTATCAGATTGTTGCTGTGCCTAATCTGCACTTCCTCTTGAAGAATTCACAGAATCGGACTGGTGGAAGGTATATCAATGTTTATTCACACATTAAATCATCAGGTACAAGCACTCACTACTTGCATGTTATACTACCCCAAGACACGAGGTGATCAGTCTCAGAATGGCAGCTGCCTTTCTATTCTCTGAGTCCATGACTCAGGGAATTTTCTTGAGTGCTCTTCTTCGGGGTTCTCGTGCTGTCACCATTTTCAGCCATTGTCTACTGTGAGTCTAATCCGACCTCATGCCAATAGAAACTCCTTTATCTGGTTTGTGCAGGGACACTGTCTGGTAGAATCTCTCTCTTGTTTCAGCCTGCTTTTCTGTATGGTCTACAATTCCTTGACCATCTGTTTGCTGTGCTCCTTCTAACCAGCCCCTCTATGTTTCAAAACGTTGTGTATTGTTGTGTGACGAGCCTCATTGTTTCAATTACGTTCTTATGTGTTTTTACTGAGTCTACACCCACCACCATACCACCCCCACCACCCCCGTCCGCCTCTGATCATGCAGGGCTATGCCCAAGGGATCACACTCTCATGTCTCTTTGGTAGTACACTTCTGCAATTATAATTTCATTGTTAACGCAAGATCATAAGCAGTGTAATGTTAAAGAAAGCACAATGTTAACATCGTTGTTACATAATTAATCACTTGTGCGAGCATAACGCAGTCGCAATTTGACTTTTAGAATACATTTGTCATTCATTAATTCATTTTAAGTATCTACCAATAGTTATACAACAACCCTCGTGTTACATAATTAATTGTCAATATTTTAATGGAGCAACTTCGAATACTGATTGCCTTTAAGGTAGCTGTCCAACCTGTGTTCATACATCCTCTCACATTCCTTAATCAATTTCTTAAGTTTCCAAATTAAGTATGTCACATCTATCACCATGACACCCGAAACGACTATCAGGACATGGGAGATATTTCTAAACCAGGGTGTATCTTCACGTTTGACCCCCAGTTCCATAAGTCCTCCCACCAGGTAGAATCATTTATCTCATCAATCTGAACTTGTATCATCTTCCACTGTTGTTCCAGATTGTAGTACACTACATCAATGGTTTCTCGTTGCTGCCTCTCTTGACCCAAACGTATGGGCAATGGCTGAATAGTATATTTATGTTCCCGAAGGTAATTTATCAAGTCGTCCTTAATACTTTCTGTAACAATTATCGTTTCTGTCTTTCTTTTATGTATGCCGACCAACTCCGTCTTCTCTACTCAAGTTGGTATTTGTGGGTTGACAAGCGACGTACTGTTGCTCACCAGACAAATCCGGTTATGTCCATACTGGTACTTCTTCATTGTGGTGGTTAAGCAATATCTCCCCTTTGCCTTATAGGCCACATGGGTTAACCTGATAATGCCTTCCTCGTTTCCATGGTGCAATTTACAGTGGTATTAAATCCACATTTTGATTCTGCTGTTTTATATGTATGTATATATATATATAGGGTAAGGACATATGACCACCTGGTTTTCCAGACGACACTTAGACAAAGTTGTCCCAATTATCTCCTTTCCAATTTTCACAACAAAGGTCAATATATCATAATATTTTCTGTAATCCTCTCCTCGCTGCATCTACTATTCTCTGCAGTAACAGGACAGATGGAAAAGGTTTGCCATCTGCTGACACAAAACCTCTCGCTTCCCACAGAGGTAGGTACTCGGTCAAACAGTTACACACGTACATACTGTCAGAATTTATATCAACCAGTGGGGGAAACATGTGGTTGTGTCAGCACAAAGTGACTGCAGCTCGTTCGGCACACTGCACACTTAAACTCGCCAGTAACTGTAAGGCAATGTCATTAATAGGTTTTCCATTATGATCCTGTATTTGTAATCCGCACTTTGCCTGCCTAATCCCATCCTCCACTGCAGATGAACCGTCAACAAAAATGTTGAGTGCTGGTTTGATTTCTGATTTCTTCCGTTGGACACTCCCGCCCCGCACTGATTTTGACACAAAATGTCCCTTGACGGCCTTTTCTGTCAAAACTTGACACTCATGGGGTTCAGCCTGGTAGATTAAATTGTATGCCAAGCATGTCAAAGTATTTTCCTTTTTTACTGAAATATATCTACCTTGCAAGAGCAAGGCCCACCGAGCAATGTGATTCTGACTAACATTACCGTCCTTCAGTCATCCATCCACTAACAACTGGAAGGGTGTGTGTTCAGTTAGGATAGTAACAGGGCTGAGGCTGACAATATAACATTACCGTCCTTCAACCGTCCATCCAGTAACAACTGGAAGGGTGTGTGTTCAGTTAGGATAGTAACAAGGCTGAGGCTGACAATATAAAATTACCGTCCTTCAACCGTACATCCAGTAACAACTGGAAGGGTGTGTGTTCAGTTAGGATAGTAACGGGGCTGAGGCTGACAATATAACATTACCGTCCTTCAACCGTCCATCCAGTAACAACTGGAAGGGTGTGTGTTCAGTTAGGATAGTAACAGGGCTGAGACTGACAATATAACATTACCGTCCTTCAACCGTGCATCCAGTAACAACTGGAAGGGTGTGTGTTCAGTTAGGATAGTAACAAGGCTGAGGCTGACAATATAACATTACCGTCCTTCAGTCATCCATCCAGTAACAACTGGAAGGGTGTGTGTTCAGTTAGGATAGTAACAAGGCTGAAGCTGACAATATAACATTACCGTCCTTCAACCGTCCATCCAGTAACAACTGGAAGGGTGTGTGTTCAGTTAGGATAGTAACAGGGCTGAGGCTGACAATATAACATTACCGTCCTTCAGTCATCCATCCAGTAACAACTGGAAGGGTGTGTGTTCAGTTAGGATAGTAACAGGGCTGAAGCTGACAATATAACATTACCGTCCTTCAGTCATCCATCCAGTAACAACTGGAAGGGTGTGTGTTCAGTTAGGATAGTAACGGGACTGAGGCTGACAATATAACATTACCGTCCATCAACCATCCATCCATTAACAACTGGAAGGGCGTGAGTTCAGTTTGGATAGTAACAAGGCTGAGGCTGACAATATAACATTACCGTCCTTCAGTCATCCATCCAGTAACAACTGGAAGGGCATGTGTTCAGTTAGGATAGTAACGGGGCTGAGGCTGACAATATAACATTACCGTCCTTCAACCGTCCATCCAGGAACAACTGGAAGGGTGTGTGTTCAGTTAGGATAGTAACGGGGCTGAGGCTGACAATATAACATTACCGTCCTTCAGCCGTCCTTCCAGTAACAACTGGAAGGGTGTGTGTTCAGTTAGGATAGTAACGGGGCTGAGGCTGACAATGTAACATTACCGTCATTCAACCGTCCATCCAGTAACAACTGGAAGGGTGTGTGTTCAGTTAGGATAGTAACAGGGCTGAGGCTGACAATATAACATTACCGTCCTTGAACCGTCCATCCAGTAACAACTGGAAGGGTGTGTGTTCAGTTAGGATAGTAACAGGGCTGAGGCTGACAATATAACATTACCGTCCTTCAGTCATCCATCCAGTAACAACTGGAAGGGTGTGTGTTCAGTTAGGATAGTAACGGGGCTGAGGCTGACAATATAACATTACCGTCCTTCAACCGTCCATCCAGTAACAACGGGAAGGGTGTGTGTTCAGTTAGGATAGTAACGGGGCTGAGGCTGACAATATAACATTACCGTCCTTCAGTCATCCATCCAGTAACAACTGGAAGGGTGTGTGTTCAGTTAGGATAGTAACAAGGCTGAGGCAGACAATATAACATTACCGTCCTTCAACCATCCATCCAGTAACAACTGGAAGGGTGTGTGTTCAGTTAGGATAATAACGGGGCTGAGGCTGACAATATAACATTACCGTCCTTCAACCGTCCATCCAGTAACAACTGGAAGGGTGTGTGTTCAGTTAGGATAGTAACAGGGCTGAGGCTGACAATATAACATTACCGTCCTTCAGTCATCCATCCAGTAACAACTGGAAGGGTGTCTGTTCAGTTAGGATAGTAACAGGGATGAGGCTGACAATATAACATTACCGTCCTTCAGTCATCCATCCAGTAACAACTGGAAGGGCGTGAGTTCAGTTTGGATAGTAACAAGGCTGAGGCTGACAATATAACATTACCGTCCTTCAGTCATCCATCCAGTAACAACTGGAAGGGCATGTGTTCAGTTAGGATAGTAACGGGGCTGAGGCTGACAATATAACATTACCGTCCTTCAACCATCCATCCAGTAACAACTGGAAGGGCGTGTGTTCAGTTAGGATAGTAACAAGGCTGAGGCTGACAATATAACATTACCGTCCTTCAACCATCCATCCAGTAACAACTGGAAGGGTGTGTGTTCAGTTAGGATAGTAACGGGGCTGAGGCTGACAATATAACATTACCGTCCTTCAACCATCCATCCAGTAACAACTGGAAGGGTGTGTGTTCAGTTAGGATAGTAACAAGGCTGAGGCTGATAATATAACATTACCGTCCTTCAACCGTCCATCCTGTAACAACTGGAAGGGTGTGTGTTCAGTTCGGATAGTAACGGGGCTGAGGCTGACAATATAACATTACCGTCCTTCAGTCATCCATCCAGTAACAACTGGAAGGGTGTGTGTTCAGTTAGGATAGTAACAAGGCTGAGGCTGACAATATAACATGACCGTCCTTCAACCGTCCATCCAGTAACAACTGGAAGGGTGAGTGTTCAGTTGGGATAGTAACAGGGCTGAGGCTGAGAATATAACATTACCGTCCTTCAGTCATCCATCCAGTAACAACTGGAAGGGTGTGTGTTCAGTTGGGATAGTAACGGGGCTGAGGCTGACAATATAACATTACCGTCATTCAGTCATCCATCCAGTAACAACTGGAAGGGTGTGTGTTCAGTTAGGATCGTAACGGGGCTGAGGCTGACAATATAACATTGCCATCCTTCAACCGTCCACCCAGTAACAACTGGAAGGGTGTGTGTTCAGTTAGGATAGTAACGGGGCTGAGGCTGACAATATAACATTACCGTCCTTCAACCATCCATCCAGTGACAACTGGAAGTGTGTGTGTTCAGTTAGGATAGTAACAGGGCTGAGGCTGACAATATAATATTACCGTCCTTCAGTCATACATCCAGTAACAACAGGAAGGGCGTGTGTTCAGTTGGGATAGTAACAAGGCTGAGGCTGACAATATAACATTACCGTCCTTCAACCGTCCATCCAGTAACAACTGGAAGGGTGTGTGTTCAGTTAGGATAGTAACAGGGCTGAGGCTGACAATATAACATTACCGTCCTTGAACCGTCCATCCAGTAACAACTGGAAGGGTGTGTGTTCAGTCAGGATAGTAACAGGGCTGAGGCTGACAATATAACATTACCGTCCTTCAGTCATCCATCCAGTAACAACTGGAAGGGTGTGTGTTCAGTTAGGATAGTAACGGGGCTGAGGCTGACAATATAACATTACCGTCCTTCAACCGTCCATCCAGTAACAACGGGAAGGGTGTGTGTTCAGTTCGGATAGTAACGGGGCTGAGGCTGACAATATAACATTACCGTCCTTCAGTCATCCATCCAGTAACAACTGGAAGGGTGTTTGTTCAGTTAGGATAGTAACAAGGCTGAGGCTGACAATATAACATTACCATCCTTCAACCATCCATCCAGTAACAACTGGAAGGGTGTGTGTTCAGTTAGGATAGTAACGGGGCTGAGGCTGACAATATAACATTACCGTCCTTCAACCGTCCATCCAGTAACAACTGGAAGGGTGTGTGTTCAGTTAGGATAGTAACAGGGCTGAGGCTGACAATATAACATTACCGTCCTTCAGTCATCCATCCAGTAACAACTGGAAGGGTGTGTGTTCAGTTCGGATAGTAACAAGGCTGAGGCTGACAATATAACATTACCGTCCTTCAGTCATCCATCCAGTAACAACGGGAAGGGTCTGTGCTCAGTTAGGATAGTAACGGGGCTGAGGCTGACAATATAACATTACCGTCCTTCAACCATCCATCCAGTAACAACTGGAAGGGTGTCTATTCAGTTCGGATAGTAACGGGGCTGAGGCTGACAATATAACATTACCGTCCTTCATTCATCCAGTAACAACTGGAAGGGTGTGTGTTCAGTTAGGATAGTAAGAGGGCTGAGGCTGACAATATAACATTACCGTCCTTCAACCGTCCATCCAGTAACAACTGGAAGGGTGTGTGTTCAGTTTGGATAGTAACAAGGCTGAGGCTGACAATATAACATTACCGTCCTTCAGTCATCCATCCAGTAACAACTAGAAGGGTGTGTGTTCAGTTAGGATAGTAACAAGGCTGAGGCTGACAATATAACATTACCGTCCTTCAACCGTCCATCCAATAACAACTGGAAGGGTGTGTGTTCAGTTAGGATAGTAACAGGGCTGAGGCTGACAATATAACAAAACCGTCCTTCAACCGTCCATCCACCAACAACTGGAAGGGTGTGTGTTCAGTTAGGATAGTGGCAGGGCTGAGGCTGACAATATAACATTACCGTCCTTCAACCGTCCATCCAATAACAACTGGAAGTGTGTGCATTCAGTTAGGATAGTAACAGGGCTGAGGCTGACAATATAACATTACCGTCCTTCAACCGTCCATCCACCAACAACTGGAAGGGTGTGTGTTCAGTTTGGATAGTAACAGGGCTGAGGTTGACAATATAACATTACCGTCCTTCAGTCATCCATCCAGTAACAACTGGAAGGGTGTGTGTTCAGTTAGGATAGTAACAAGGCTGAGGATGACAATATAACATTACCGTCCTTCAACCGTCCATCCAGTAACAACTGGAAGGGTGTGTGTTCAGTTAGGATAGTAACGGGGCTGAGGCTGACAATATAACATTACCGTCCTTCAGTCATCCATCCAGTAACAACTGGAAGGGTGTGTGTTCAGTTAGGATAGTAAGAGGGCTGAGGCTGACAATATAACATTACCGTCCTTCAACCATCCATCCAGTAACAACTGGAAGGGTGTGTGTTCAGTTAGGATAGTAACAAGGCTGAGGCTGACAATATAACATTACTGTCCTTCAACCGTCCTTCCAGTAACAACTGGAAGGGTGTGTGTTCAGTTAGGATAGTAACGGGGCTGAGGCTGACAATATAACATTACTGTCCTTCAGTCATCCATCCAGTAACAACTGGAAGGGTGTGTGTTCAGTTAGGATAGTAACAGGGCTGAGGCTGACAACATAACATTACCGTCCTTCAGTCATCCATCCAGTAACAACGGGAAGGGTCTGTGCTCAGTTAGAATAGTAACGGGGCTGAGGCTGACAATATAACATTACCGTCCTTCAACCATCCATCCAGTAACAACTGAAAGGGTGTGTGTTCAGTTAGGATAGTAACAGGGCTGAGGCTGACAACATAACATTACCGTCCTTCAGTCATCCATCCAGCAACAACGGGCAGGGTCTGTGCTCAGTTAGGATAGTAACGGGGCTGAGGCTGACAATATAACATTACCGTCCTTCAACCATCCATCCAGTAACAACTGGAAGGGTGTGTGTTCAGTTAGGATAGTAACAAGGCTGAGGCTGACAATATAACATTACTGTCCTTCAACCGTCCTTCCAGTAACAACTGGAAGGGTGTGTGTTCAGTTAGGATAGTAACAAGGCTGAGGCTGACAATATAACATTACCGTCCTTCAGTCATCCATCCAGTAACAACTGGAAGGGTGTGTGTTCAGTTAGGATAGTAACAGGGCTGAGGCTGACAATATAACATTACCGTCCTTCAACCATCCATCCAGTAACAACTGGAAGGGTGTGTGTTCAGTTAGGATAGTAACAGGGCTGAGGCTGACAATATAACATTACTGTCCTTCAACCGTCCATCCAGTAACAACTGGAAGGGTGTGTGTTCAGTTAGGATAGTAACAGGGCTGAGGCTGACAATATAACATTACCGTCCTTCAACCGTCCATCCACCAACAACCGGAAGGGTGTGTGTTCAGTTAGGATAGTAACAGGGCTGAGGCTGACAATATAACATTACCGTCCTTCAACTGTCCATCCACCAACAACTGGAAGGGTGTGTGCTCAGTTAGGATAGTAACAGGGCTGAGGCTGACAATATAACATTACCGTCCTTCAGTCATCCATCCAGTAACAACTGGAAGGGTGTGTGTTCAGTTAGGATAGTAACAGGGCTGAGGCTGACAATATAACATTACCGTCCTTCAGTCATCCATCCAGTAACAACTGGAAGGGTGTCTGTTCAGTTAGGATAGTAAGAGGGCTGAGGCTGACAATATAACATTACCGTCCTTCAACCGTCCATCCAGTAACAACTGGAAGGGTGTGTGTTCAGTTTGGATAGTAACAGGGCTGAGGCTGACAATATAACATTACCGTCCTTCAGTCATCCATCCAGTAACAACTAGAAGGGTGTCTGTTCAGTTAGGATAGTAACAGGGCTGAGGCTGACAATATAACATTACCGACCTTCAGTCATCCATCCAGTAACAACTGGAAGGCTGTGTGTTCAGTTAGGATAGTAACAGGGCTGAGGCTGACAATATAACTTTACCGTCCTTCAGTCATCCATCCAGTAACAACTGGAAGGGTGTGTGTTCAGTTAGGATAGTAACAGGGCTGAGGCTGACAATATAACATTACCGTCCTTCAGTCATCCATCCAGAAACAACTGGAAGGGTGTGTGTTCAGTTAGGATAGTAACAAGGCTGAGGCTGACAATATAACATTACCGTCCTTCAACCGTCCATCCAGTAACAACTGGAAGGGTGTGTGTTCAGTTAGGATAGTAACAAGGCTGAGGCTGACAATATAACATTACCGTCCTTCAACCGTCCATCCAGTAACAACTGGAAGGGTGTGTGTTCATTTAGGATAGTAACGGGGCTGAGGCTGACAATATAACATTACCGTCCTTCAACCGTCCATCCAGTAACAACTAGAAGGGTGTGTGTTCAGTTAGGATAGTAACGGGGCTGAGGCTGACAATATAACATTACCGTCCTTCAACCGTCCATCCAGTAACAACTGGAAGGGTGTGTTCAGTTCGGATAGTAACAGGGCTGAGGCTGACAATATAACATTACTGTCCTTCAACCGTCCATCCACCAACAACTGGAAGGGTGTGTGTTCAGTTTGGATAGTAACAGGGCTGAGGCTGACAATATAACATTACCGTCCTTCAGTCATCCATCCAGTAACAACTGGAAGGGTGTGTGTTCAGTTAGGATTGTAACAGGGCTGAGGCTGACAATATAACATTACCGTCCTTCAACCATCCATCCAGTCACAACTAGAAGGGTGTGTGTTCAGTTAGGATAGTAACGGGGCTGAGGCTGACAATATAACATTACCGTCCTTCAACCGTCCATCCAGTAACAACTGGAAGGGTGTGTGTTCAGTTAGGATAGTAACGGGGCTGAGGCTGACAATATAACATTACCGTCCTTCAGTCATCCATCCAGTAACAACTGGAAGGGTGTGTGTTCAGTTAGGATAGTAACAGGGCTGAGGCTGACAATATAACATTACTGTCCTTCAACCGTCCATCCAGTAACAACTGGAAGGGTGTGTGTTCAGTTAGGACAGTAACAGGGCTGAGGCTGACAATATAACATTACCGTCCTTCAACCGTCCATCCACCAACAACCGGAAGGGTGTGTGTTCAGTTAGGATAGTAACAGGGCTGAGGCTGACAATATAACATTACCGTCCTTCAACCGTCCATCCACCAACAACTGGAAGGGTGTGTGCTCAGTTAGGATAGTAACAGGGCTGAGGCTGACAATATAACATTACCGTCCTTCAGTCATCCATCCAGTAACAACTGGAAGGGTGTGTGTTCAGTTAGGATAGTAACAGGGCTGAGGCTGACAATATAACATTACCGTCCTTCAGTCATCCATCCAGTAACAACTGAAAGGGTGTCTGTTCAGTTAGGATAGTAAGAGGGCTGATGCTGACAATATAACATTACCGTCCTTCAACCGTCCATCCAGTAACAACTGGAAGGGTGTGTGTTCAGTTTGGATAGTAACAGGGCTGAGGCTGACAATATAACATTACCGTCCTTCAGTCATCCATCCAGTAACAACTAGAAGGGTGTCTGTTCAGTTAGGATAGTAAGAGGGCTCAGGCTGACAATGTAACATTACCGTCCTTCAACCGTCCATCCAGTAACAACTGGTAGGGCGTGTGTTCAGTTAGGATAGTATCGCGGCTGAGGATGACAATATAACATTACCGTCCTTCAGTCATCCATCCAGTAACAACTGGAAGGTTGTGTGTTCAGTTAGGATAGTAACAGGGCTGAGGCTGACAATATAACTTTACCGTCCTTCAGTCATCCATCCAGTAACAACTGGAAGGGTGTGTGTTCAGTTAGGATAGTAACAAGGCTGAGGCTGACAATATAACATTACCGTCCTTCAACCGTCCATGCAGTAACAACTGGAAGGGTGTGTGTTCAGTTAGGATAGTAACGGGGCTGAGGCTGACAATATAACATTACCGTCCTTCAACCGTCCATCCAGTAACAACTAGAAGGGTGTGTGTTCAGTTAGGATAGTAACGGGGCTGAGGCTGACAATATAACATTACCGTCCTTCAGTCAATCATCCAGTAACAACTGGAAGGGTGTGTGTTCAGTTAGGATAGTAACAGGGCTGAGGCTGACAATATAACATTACCGTCCTTCTACCGTCCATCCAGTAACAACTGGAAGGGTGTGTGTTCAGTTAGGATAGTGACAGGGCTGAGGCTGTCAATATAAAATTACCGTCCTTCAGTCATCCTTCCAGTAACAACTGGAAGGGTGTGTGTTCAGTTAGGATAGTAACAGGGCTGAGGCTGTCAACATAACATTACCGTCCTTCAGTCATCCTTCCAGTAACAACTGGAAGGGTGTGTGTTCAGTTAGGATAGTAACAGGGCTGAGGCTGACAATATAACATTGCCGTCCTTCAGTCATCCATCCAGTAACGACTGGAAGGGTGTGTGTTCAGTTAGGATAGTAACGGGGCTGAGGCTGACAATATAACATTACCGTCATTCAGTCATCCATCCAGTAACAACTGGAAGGGTGTGTGTTCAGTTAGGATGGTAACAGGGCTGAGGCTGACAATATAACATGACCGTCCTTCAACCATCCATCCAGTAACAACTGGAAGGGTGTGTGTTCAGTTAGGATAGTAACAGGGCTGAGGCTGACAATATAACATTACCATCCTTCAACCGTCCACCCAGTAACAACTGGAAGGGTGTGTGTTCAGTTAGGATAGTAACGGGGCTGAGGCTGACAATATAACATTACCGTCCTTCAACCGTCCATCCACCAACAACTGGAAGGGTGTATGTTCAGTTAGGACAGTAACAAGGCTGATGCTGACAATATAACATTACCGTCCTTCAACCGTCCATCCAGTAACAACTGGAAGGGTGTGTGTTCAGTTCGGATAGTAACAGGGCTGAGGCTGACAATATAACATTACCGTCCTTCAACCGTCCATCCACCAACAACTGGAAGGGTGTGTGTTCAGTTAGGATAGTAACAAGGCTGAGGCTGACAATATAACATTACCGTCCTTCAACCGTCCATCCAGTAACAACTGGAAGGGTGTGTGTTCAGTTCGGATAGTAACAGGGCTGAGGCTGACAATATAACATTACCGTCCTTCAACCGTCCATCCAGTAACAACTGGAAGGGTGTGTGTTCAGTTTGGATAGTAACAGGGCTGAGGCTGACAATATAACATTACCGTCCTTCAGTCATCCATCCAGTAACAACTGGAAGGGTGTGTGTTCAGTTAGGATAGTAAGAGGGCTGAGGCTGACAATATAACATTACCGTCCTTCAACCGTCCATCCAGTAACAACTGGAAGGGTGTGTGTTCAGTTAGGATAGTAACAAGGCTGAGGCTGACAATATAACATTACCGTCCTTCAGTCATCCATCCAGTAACAATTGGAAGGGTGTGGGTTCAGTTAGGATAGTAACAGGGCTGAGGCTGACAATATAACATTACCGTCCTTCAACCGTCCATCCAGTAACAACTGGAAGGGTGTGTGTTCAGTTAGGATAGTAACAGGGCTGAGGCTGACAATATAACATTACCGTCCTTCAACCGTCCATCCAGTAACAAATGGAAGGGTGTGTGTTCAGTTAGGATAGTAACAGGGCTGAGGCTGACAATATAACATTACCGTCCTTCAGTCATCCATCCAGTAACAACTGGAAGGGTGTGTGTTCATTTAGGATCGTAACAGGGATGAGGCTGACAATATAACATTACCGTCCTTCAACCATCCATCCAGTAACAACTGGAAGGGTGTGTGTTCAGTTAGCATCGTAACAAGGCTGAGGCTGACAATATAACATTACCGTCCTTCAGTCATCCATCCAGTAACAACGGGAAGGGTCTGTGCTCAGTTCGGATAGTAACGGGGCTGAGGCTGACAATATAACATTACCGTCCTTCAGTCATCCATCCAGTAACAACTGGAAGGGTGTGTGTTCAGTTAGGATAGTCACGGGGCTGAGGCTGACAATATAACATTACCGTCCTTCAGTCATCCATCCAGTAACAACTGGAAGGGTGTGTGTTCAGTTAGGATAGTAACAAGGCTGAGGCTGACAATATAACATTACCGTCCTTCAACCGTCCATCCAGTAACAACTGGAAGGGTGTGTGTTCATTTAGGATAGTAACGGGGCTGAGACTGACAATATAACATTACCGTCCTTCAACCATCCATCCAGTAACAACTAGAAGGGAGTGTGTTCAGTTAGGATAGTAACGGGGCTGAGGCTGACAATATAACATTACCGTCCTTCAACCGTCCATCCAGTAACAACTGGAAGGGTGTTTGCTCAGATAGCATAGTAACAGGGCTGAGGCTGACAATATAACATTACCGTCCTTCAGTCATCCATCCAGTAACAACTGGAAGGGTGTGTGTTCAGTTTGGATAGAAACGGGGCTGAGGCTGACAATATAACATTACCATCCTTCAACCGTCCATCCAGTAACAACTAGAAGGGTGTGTGTTCAGTTAGGATAGTAACGGGGCTGAGGCTGACAATATAACATTACCGTCCTTCAACCGTCCATCCAGTAACAACTGGAAGGGTGTGTTCAGTTAGGATAGTAACAGGGCTGAGGCTGACAATATAACATTACCGTCCTTCAACCGTCCATCCACCAACAACTGGAAGGGTGTGTGTTCAGTTTGGATAGTAACAGGGCTTAGGCTGACAATATAACATTACCGTCCTTCAGTCATCCATCCAGTAACAACTGGAAGGGTGTGTGTTCAGTTAGGATTGTAACAGGGCTGAGGCTGACAATATAACATTACCGTCCTTCAACCATCCATCCAGTCACAACTAGATGGGTGTGTGTTCAGTTAGGATAGTAACGGGGCTGAGGCTGACAATATAACATTACCGTCCTTCAACCGTCCATCCAGTAACAACTGGAAGGGTGTGTGTTCAGTTAGGATAGTAACGGGGCTGAGGCTGACAATATAACATTACCGTCCTTCAGTCATCCATCCAGTAACAACTGGAAGGGTGTGTGTTCAGTTAGGATAGTAACAGGGCTGAGGCTGACAATATAACATTACTGTCCTTCAACCGTCCATCCAGTAACAACTGGAAGGGTGTGTGTTCAGTTAGGACAGTAACAGGGCTGAGGCTGACAATATAACATTACCGTCCTTCAACCGTCCATCCACCAACAACCGGAAGGGTGTGTGTTCAGTTAGGATAGTAACAGGGCTGAGGCTGACAATATAACATTACAGTTCTTCAACCGTCCATCCACCAACAACTGGAAGGGTGTGTGCACAGTTAGGATAGTAACAGGGCTGAGGCTGACAATATAACATTACCGTCCTTCAGTCATCCATCCAGTAACAACTGGAAGGGTGTGTGTTCAGTTAGGATAGTAACAGGGCTGAGGCTGACAATATAACATTACCGTCCTTCAGTCATCCATCCAGTAACAACTGGAAGGGTGTCTGTTCAGTTAGGATAGTAAGAGGGCTGATGCTGACAATATAACATTACCGTCCTTCAACCGTCCATCCAGTAACAACTGGAAGGGTGTGTGTTCAGTTTGGATAGTAACAGGGCTGAGGCTGACAATATAACATTACCGTTCTTCAGTCATCCATCCAGTAACAACTAGAAGGGTGTCTGTTCAGTTAGGATAGTAAGAGGGCTCAGGCTGACAATGTAACATTACCGTCCTTCAACCGTCCATCCAGTAACAACTGGTAGGGCGTGTGTTCAGTTAGGATAGTATCGCGGCTGAGGATGACAATATAACATTACCGTCCTTCAGTCATCCATCCAGTAACAACTGGAAGGTTGTGTGTTCAGTTAGGATAGTAACAGGGCTGAGGCTGACAATATAACTTTACCGTCCTTCAGTCATCCATCCAGTAACAACTGGAAGGGTGTGTGTTCAGTTAGGATAGTAAAAGTGCTGAGGCTGACAATATAACATTACCGTCCTTCAGTCATCCATCCAGTAACAACTGGAAGGGTGTGTGTTCAGTTAGGATAGTAACAAGGCTGAGGCTGACAATATAACATTAACGTCCTTCAACCGTCCATGCAGTAACAACTGGAAGGGTGTGTGTTCAGTTAGGATAGTAACGGGGCTGAGGCTGACAATATAACATTACCGTCCTTCAACCGTCCATCCAGTAACAACTAGAAGGGTGTGTGTTCAGTTAGGATAGTAACGGGGCTGAGGCTGACAATATAACATTACCGTCCTTCAGTCAATCATCCAGTAACAACTGGAAGGGTGTGTGTTCAGTTAGAATAGTAACAGGGCTGAGGCTGACAATATAACATTACCGTCCTTCTACCGTCCATCCAGTAACAACTGGAAGGGTGTGTGTTCAGTTAGGATAGTAACAGGGCTGAGGCTGTCAATATAACATTACCGTCCTTCAGTCATCCTTCCAGTAACAACTGGAAGGGTGTGTGTTCAGTTAGGATAGTAACAGTGCTGAGGCTGTCAACATAACATTACCGTCCTTCAGTCATCCTTCCAGTAACAACTGGAAGGGTGTGTGTTCAGTTAGGATAGTAACAGGGCTGAGGCTGACAATATAACATTGCCGTCCTTCAGTCATCCATCCAGTAACGACTGGAAGGGTGTGTGTTCAGTTAGGATAGTAACGGGGCTGAGGCTGACAATATAACATTACCGTCATTCAGTCATCCATCCAGTAACAACTGGAAGGGTGTGTGTTCAGTTAGGATAGTAACAGGGCTGAGGCTGACAATATAACATGACCGTCCTTCAACCATCCATCCAGTAACAACTGGAAGGGTGTGTGTTCAGTTAGGATAGTAACAGGGCTGAGGCTGACAATATAACATTACCGTCCTTCAACCGTCCACCCAGTAACAACTGGAAGGGTGTGTGTTCAGTTAGGATAGTAACGGGGCTGAGGCTGACAATATAACATTACCGTCCTTCAACCGTCCATCCACCAACAACTGGAAGGGTGTATGTTCAGTTAGGACAGTAACAAGGCTGATGCTGACAATATAACATTACCGTCCTTCAACCGTCCATCCAGTAACAACTGGAAGGGTGTGTGTTCAGTTCGGATAGTAACAGGGCTGAGGCTGACAATATAACATTACCGTCCTTCAACCGTCCATCCACCAACAACTGGAAGGGTGTGTGTTCAGTTAGGATAGTAACAAGGCTGAGGCTGACAATATAACATTACCGTCCTTCAACCGTCCATCCAGTAACAACTGGAAGGGTGTGTGTTCAGTTCGGATAGTAACAGGGCTGAGGCTGACAATATAACATTACCGTCCTTCAACCGTCCACCAACAACTGGAAGGGTGTGTGTTCAGTTTGGATAGTAACAGGGCTGAGGCTGACAATATAACATTACCGTCCTTCAGTCATCCATCCAGTAACAACTGGAAGGGTGTGTGTTCAGTTAGGATAGTAAGAGGGCTGAGGCTGACAATATAACATTACCGTCCTTCAACCGTCCATCCAGTAACAACTGGAAGGGTGTGTGTTCAGTTAGGATAGTAACAAGGCTGAGGCTGACAATATAACATTACCGTCCTTCAGTCATCCATCCAGTAACAACTGGAAGGGTGTGTGTTCAGTTAGGATAGTAACAGGGCTGAGGCTGACAATATAACATTACCGTCCTTCAACCGTCCATCCAGTAACAACTGGAAGGGTGTGTGTTCAGTTAGGATAGTAACAGGGCTGAGGCTGACAATATAACATTACCGTCCTTCAACCGTCCATCCAGTAACAAATGGAAGGGTGTGTGTTCAGTTAGGATAGTAACAGGGCTGAGGCTGACAATATAACATTACCGTCCTTCAGTCATCCATCCAGTAACAACTGGAAGGGTGTGTGTTCATTTAGGATCGTAACAGGGATGAGGCTGACAATATAACATTACCGTCCTTCAACCATCCATCCAGTAACAACTGGAAGGGTGTGTGTTCAGTTAGCATCGTAACAAGGCTGAGGCTGACAATATAACATTACCGTCCTTCAGTCATCCATCCAGTAACAACGGGAAGGGTCTGTGCTCAGTTCGGATAGTAACGGGGCTGAGGCTGACAATATAACATTACCGTCCTTCAGTCATCCATCCAGTAACAACTGGAAGGGTGTGTGTTCAGTTAGGATAGTCACGGGGCTGAGGCTGACAATATAACATTACCGTCCTTCAGTCATCCATCCAGTAACAACTGGAAGGGTGTGTGTTCAGTTAGGATAGTAACAGGGCCAAGGCTGACAATATAACATTACCGTCCTTCAGTCATCCATCCAGTAACAACCGGAAGGGTGTGTGTTCAGTTAGGATAGTAACAAGGCTGAGGCTGACAATATAACATTACCGTCCTTCAGCCGTCCATCCAGTAACAACTGGAAGGGTGTGTGTTCAGTTAGGATAGTAAGAGGGCGAAGGCTGACAATATAACATTACCGTCCTTCAACCGTCCATCCAGTAACAACTGGAAGGGTGTGTGTTCAGTTAGGATAGTAACAGGGCTGAGGCTGACAATATAACATTACCGTCCTTCAACCGTCCATCCAGTAACAACTGGAAGGGTGTGTGTTCAGTTAGGATAGTAACAAGGCTGAGGCTGACAATACAGCATTACCGTCCTTCAACCGTCCATCCAGTAACAACTGGAAGGGTGTGTGTTCAGTTAGGATAGTAAGAGGGCGAAGGCTGACAATATAACATTACCGTCCTTCAACCGTCCATCCAGTAACAACTGGAAGGGTGTGTGTTCAGTTAGGATAGTAACAAGGCTGAGGCTGACAATACAGCATTACCGTCCTTCAACCGTCCATCCAGTAACAACTGGAAGGGTGTGTGTTCAGTTAGGATAGTAACAGGGCTGAGGCTGACAATATAACATTACCATCCTTCAACCGTCCATCCAGTAACAAATGGTAGGGTGTGTGTTCAGTTAGGATAGTAACAAGGCTGAGGCTGACAATATAACATTACCTTCCTTCAGTCATCCATCCACTAACAACTGGAAGCGTGTGTGTTCAGTTAGGATAGTAACAGGGCTGAGGCTGACAATATAACATTACCGTCCTTCAGTCATCCATCCAGTAACAACTGGAAGGGTGTGTGTTCAGTTAGGATCGTAACAGGGCTGAGGCTGACAATATAACATTACCGTCCTTCAGTCATCCATCCAGAAACAACTGGAAGGGTGTGTGTTCAGTTAGGATAGTAACAGGGCTGAGGCTGACAATATAACATTACCGTCCATCAACCGTCCATCCAGTAACAACTGGAAGGGTGTGTGTTCAGTTTGGATAGTAACAGGGCTGAGGCTGACAATATAACATTACTGTCCTTCAACCGTCCATCCAGTAACAACGGGAAGGGTGTCTGTTCAGTTAGGATAGTAACGGGGCTGAGGCTGACAATATAACATTACCGTCCTTCAACCGTCCATCCAGTAACAACGGGAAGGGTGTCTGTTCAGTTAGGATAGTAACGGGGCTGAGGCTGACAATATAACATTACCGTCCTTCAACCGTCCATCCAGTAACAACTGGAAGGGTGTGTGTTCAGTTAGGATAGTAACGGGGCTGAGGCTGACAATATAACATTACCGTCCTTCAGTCATCCAGTAACAACCAGAAGAGTGTCTGTTCAGTTAGGATAGTAACAGGGCTGAGGCTGACAATATAACATTACCGTCCTTCAGTCATCCATCCAGTAACAACTGGAAGGGTGTGTGCTCAGTTAGGATAGTAACGGGGATGAGGCTGACAATATAACATTACCGTCCTTCAACCTTCCATCCAGTCACAACTGGAAGCGTGTCTGTTCAGTTAGGATAGTAACAAGGCTGAGGCTGACAATATAACATTACCATCCTTCAACCGTCCATCCAGTAACAACTGGAAGGGTGTGTGTTCAGTTAGGATAGTAACGGGGCTGAGGCTGACAATATAACATTACCGTCCTTCAATCGTCCATCCAGTAACAACGGGAAGGGTGTCTGTTCAGTTAGGATAGTAACGGGGCTGAGGCTGACAATATAACATTACCGTCCTTCAGTCATCCATCCAGTAACAACTGGAAGGGTGTGTGTTCAGTTAGGATAGTAACGGGGCTGAGGCAAACAATGTAACATCACCGTCCTTCAACCGTCCATCCAGTAACAACTGGAAGGGCGTGTTTTCAGTTAGGATAGTAACGGGGCTGAGGCTGACAATATAACATTACCGTCCTTCAGTCATCCATCCAGTAACAACTGGAAGGGTGTGTGTTCAGTTAGGATAGTAACAGGGCTGAGGCTGACAATATAACATTACCGTCCTTCAGTCATCCATCCACTAACAACTGGAAGCGTGTGTGTTCAGTTAGGATAGTAACAAGGCTGAGGCTGACAATATAACATTACCGTCCTTCAGTCATCCATCCAGTAACAACTGGAAGGGTGTGTGTTCAGTTAGGATAGTAACAGGGCTGAGGCTGACAATATAACATTACCGTCCTTCAGTCATCCATCCAGTAACAACTGGAAGGGTGTGTGTTCAGTTAGGATAGTAACAGGGCTGAGGCTGTCAATATAACATTACCGTCCTTCAGTCATCCTTCCAGTAACAACTGGAAGGGTGTGTGTTCAGTTAGGATAGTAACAAGGCTGAGGCTGACAATATAACATTGCCGTCCTTCAGTCATCCATCCAGTAACAACTGGAAGGGTGTGTGTTCAGTTAGGATAGTAACGGGGCTGAGGCTGACAATATAACATTACCGTCCTTCAGTCACCCATCCAGTAACAACTCGAAGGGTGTGTGTTCAGTTAGGATAGTAACAAGGCTGAGGCTGAAAATATAACATTGCCGTCCTTCAGTCATCCATCCAGAAACAACTGGAAGGGTGTGTGTTCAGTTAGGATAGTAACAGGGCTGAGGCTGACAATATAACATTACCGTCCTTCAACCGTCCATCCAGTAACAACTGGAAGGGTGTGTGTTCAGTTAGGATAGTAACAGGGCTGAGGCTGAGAATATAACATTACCGTCCTTCAGTCATCCATCCAGTAACAACTGGAAGGGTGTGTGCTCAGTTAGGATAGTAACAGGGATGAGGCTGACAATATAACATTACCGTCCTTCAACCGTCCACCCAGTAACAACTGGAAGGGTGTGTGTTCAGTTAGGATAGTAACAAGGCTGAGGCTGACAATACAGCATTACCGTCCTTCTGTCATCCATCCAGTAACAACGGGAAGGGTCTGTGCTCAGTTAGGATAGTAACGGGGCTGAGGCTGACAATATAACATTACCGTCCTTCAGTCATCCATCCAGTAACAACTGGAAGGGTGTGTGTTCAGTTAGAATAGTAACAGGGCTGAGGCTGACAATATAACATTACCGTCCTTCAGTCATCCATCCAGTCACAACTGGAAGGGTGTGTGTTCAGTTAGGATAGTAACAGGGCTGAGGCTGACAATATAACATTACCGTCCTTCAGTCATCCATCCAGTAACAACCAGAAGAGTGTCTGTTCAGTTAGGATAGTAACAGGGCTCAGGCTGACAATGTAACATCACCGTCCTTCAACCGTCCATCCAGTAACAACTGGAAGGGCGTGTGTTCAGTTAGGATAGTAACGGGGCTGAGGCTGACAATATAACATTACCGTCCTTCAGTCATCCATCCAGTAACAACTGGAAGGGTGTGTGTTCAGTTAGGATAGTAACAGGGCTGAGGCTGACAATATAACATTACCGTCCTTCAGTCATCCATCCACTAACAACTGGAAGCGTGTGTGTTCAGTTAGGATAGTAACAAGGCTGAGGCTGACAATATAACATTACCGTCCTTCAGTCATCCATCCAGTAACAACTGGAAGGGTGTGTGTTCAGTTAGGATAGTAACAGGGCTGAGGCTGACAATATAACATTACCGTCCTTCAGTCATCCATCCAGTAACAACTGGAAGGGTGTGTGTTCAGTTAGGATAGTAACAGGGCTGAGGCTGTCAATATAACATTACCGTCCTTCAGTCATCCTTCCAGTAACAACTGGAAGGGTGTGTGTTCAGTTAGGATAGTAACAAGGCTGAGGCTGACAATATAACATTACCGTCCTTCAACCGTCCATCCAGTAACAACTGGAAGGGTGTGTGTTCAGTTTGGATAGTAACAGGGCTGAGGCTGACAATATAACATTACTGTCCTTCAACCGTCCATCCAGTAACAACGGGAAGGGTGTCTGTTCAGTTAGGATAGTAACGGGGCTGAGGCTGACAATATAACATTACCGTCCTTCAACCGTCCATCCAGTAACAACGGGAAGGGTGTCTGTTCAGTTAGGATAGTAACGGGGCTGAGGCTGACAATATAACATTACCGTCCTTCAACCGTCCATCCAGTAACAACTGGAAGGGTGTGTGTTCAGTTAGGATAGTAACGGGGCTGAGGCTGACAATATAACATTACCGTCCTTCAGTCATCCAGTAACAACCAGAAGAGTGTCTGTTCAGTTAGGATAGTAACAGGGCTGAGGCTGACAATATAACATTACCGTCCTTCAGTCATCCATCCAGTAACAACTGGAAGGGTGTGTGCTCAGTTAGGATAGTAACGGGGATGAGGCTGACAATATAACATTACCGTCCTTCAACCTTCCATCCAGTCACAACTGGAAGCGTGTCTGTTCAGTTAGGATAGTAACAAGGCTGAGGCTGACAATATAACATTACCATCCTTCAACCGTCCATCCAGTAACAACTGGAAGGGTGTGTGTTCAGTTAGGATAGTAACGGGGCTGAGGCTGACAATATAACATTACCGTCCTTCAACCGTCCATCCAGTAACAACGGGAAGGGTGTCTGTTCAGTTAGGATAGTAACGGGGCTGAGGCTGACAATATAACATTACCGTCCTTCAGTCATCCATCCAGTAACAACTGGAAGGGTGTGTGTTCAGTTAGGATAGTAACGGGGCTGAGGCTAACAATGTAACATCACCGTCCTTCAACCGTCCATCCAGTAACAACTGGAAGGGCGTGTTTTCAGTTAGGATAGTAACGGGGCTGAGGCTGACAATATAACATTACCGTCCTTCAACCGTCCATCCAGTAACAACGGGAAGGGTGTCTGTTCAGTTAGGATAGTAACGGGGCTGAGGCTGACAATATAACATTACCGTCCTTCAACCGTCCATCCAGTAACAACGGGAAGGGTGTCTGTTCAGTTAGGATAGTAACGGGGCTGAGGCTGACAATATAACATTACCGTCCTTCAACCGTCCATCCAGTAACAACTGGAAGGGTGTGTGTTCAGTTAGGATAGTAACGGGGCTGAGGCTGACAATATAACATTACCGTCCTTCAGTCATCCATCCAGTAACAACTGGAAGGGTGTGTGTTCAGTTAGGATAGTAACAGGGCTGAGGCTGTCAATATAACATTACCGTCCTTCAGTCATCCTTCCAGTAACAACTGGAAGGGTGTGTGTTCAGTTAGGATAGTAACAAGGCTGAGGCTGACAATATAACATTGCCGTCCTTCAGTCATCCATCCAGTAACAACTGGAAGGGTGTGTGTTCAGTTAGGATAGTAACGGGGCTGAGGCTGACAATATAACATTACCGTCCTTCAGTCACCCATCCAGTAACAACTGGAAGGGTGTGTGTTCAGTTAGGATAGTAACAAGGCTGAGGCTGACAATATAACATTGCCGTCCTTCAGTCATCCATCCAGAAACAACTGGAAGGGTGTGTGTTCAGTTAGGATAGTAACAGGGCTGAGGCTGACAATATAACATTACCGTCCTTCAACCGTCCATCCAGTAACAACTGGAAGGGTGTGTGTTCAGTTAGGATAGTAACAGGGCTGAGGCTGAGAATATAACATTACCGTCCTTCAGTCATCCATCCAGTAACAACTGGAAGGGTGTGTGCTCAGTTAGGATAGTAACAGGGATGAGGCTGACAATATAACATTACCGTCCTTCAACCGTCCACCCAGTAACAACTGGAAGGGTGTGTGTTCAGTTAGGATAGTAACAAGGCTGAGGCTGACAATACAGCATTACCGTCCTTCTGTCATCCATCCAGTAACAACGGGAAGGGTCTGTGCTCAGTTAGGATAGTAACGGGGCTGAGGCTGACAATATAACATTACCGTCCTTCAGTCATCCATCCAGTAACAACTGGAAGGGTGTGTGTTCAGTTAGGATAGTAACAGGGCTGAGGCTGACAATATAACATTACCGTCCTTCAGTCATCCATCCAGTCACAACTGGAAGGGTGTGTGTTCAGTTAGGATAGTAACAGGGCTGAGGCTGACAATATAACATTACCGTCCTTCAGTCATCCATCCAGTAACAACCAGAAGAGTGTCTGTTCAGTTAGGATAGTAACAGGGCTCAGGCTGACAATGTAACATCACCGTCCTTCAACCGTCCATCCAGTAACAACTGGAAGGGCGTGTGTTCAGTTAGGATAGTAACGGGGCTGAGGCTGACAATATAACATTACCGTCCTTCAGTCATCCATCCAGTAACAACTGGAAGGGTGTGTGTTCAGTTAGGATAGTAACAGGGCTGAGGCTGACAATATAACATTACCGTCCTTCAGTCATCCATCCACTAACAACTGGAAGCGTGTGTGTTCAGTTAGGATAGTAACAAGGCTGAGGCTGACAATATAACATTACCGTCCTTCAGTCATCCATCCAGTAACAACTGGAAGGGTGTGTGTTCAGTTAGGATAGTAACAGGGCTGAGGCTGACAATATAACATTACCGTCCTTCAGTCATCCATCCAGTAACAACTGGAAGGGTGTGTGTTCAGTTAGGATAGTAACAGGGCTGAGGCTGTCAATATAACATTACCGTCCTTCAGTCATCCTTCCAGTAACAACTGGAAGGGTGTGTGTTCAGTTAGGATAGTAACAAGGCTGAGGCTGACAATATAACATTGCCGTCCTTCAGTCATCCATCCAGTAACAACTGGAAGGGTGTGTGTTCAGTTAGGATAGTAACGGGGCTGAGGCTGACAATATAACATTACCGTCCTTCAGTCACCCATCCAGTAACAACTCGAAGGGTGTGTGTTCAGTTAGGATAGTAACAAGGCTGAGGCTGACAATATAACATTGCCGTCCTTCAGTCATCCATCCAGAAACAACTGGAATGGTGTGTGTTCAGTTAGGATAGTAACAGGGCTGAGGCTGACAATATAACATTACCGTCCTTCAGTCACCCATCCAGTAACAACTCGAAGGGTGTGTGTTCAGTTAGGATAGTAACAAGGCTGAGGCTGACAATATAACATTGCCGTCCTTCAGTCATCCATCCAGAAACAACTGGAATGGTGTGTGTTCAGTTAGGATAGTAACAGGGCTGAGGCTGACAATATAACATTACCGTCCTTCAGTCACCCATCCAGTAACAACTCGAAGGGTGTGTGTTCAGTTAGGATAGTAACAAGGCTGAGGCTGACAATATAACATTGCCGTCCTTCAGTCATCCATCCAGAAACAACTGGAATGGTGTGTGTTCAGTTAGGATAGTAACAGGGCTGAGGCTGACAATATAACATTGCCGTCCTTCAACCATCCATCCAGTAACAACTGGAAGGGTGTGTGTTCAGTTAGGATAGTAACAGGGCTGAGGCTGACAATATAACATTGCCGTCCTTCAACCATCCATCCAGTAACAACTGGAAGGGTGTGTGTTCAGTTAGGATAGTAACAGGGCTGAGGCTGACAATATAACATTACCGTCCTTCAACCGTCCACCCAGTAACAACTGGAAGGGTGTGTGTTCAGTTAGGATAGTAACAAATCTGAGGCTGACAATACAGCATTACCGTCCTTCTGTCATCCATCCAGTAACAACGGGAAGGGTCTGTGCTCAGTTAGGATAGTAACGGGGCTGAGGCTGACAATATAACATTACCGTCCTTCAGTCATCCATCCAGTAACAACTGGAAGGGTGTGTGTTCAGTTAGGATAGTAACAGGGCTGAGGCTGACAATATAACATTACCGTCCTTCAGTCATCCATCCAGTCACAACTGGAAGGGTGTGTGTTCAGTAAGGATAGTAACAGGGCTGAGGCTGACAATATAACATTACCGTCCTTCAACCGTCCATCCAGTAACAACTGGAAGGGTGTGTGTTCAGTTCGGATAGTAAGAGGGCTGAGGCTGACAATATAACATTACCGTCCTTCAACCGTCCATCCAGTAACAACTGGAAGGGTGTGTGTTCAGTTAGGATAGTAACAAGGCTGAGGCTGACAATACAGCATTACCGTCCTTCAACCGTCCATCCAGTAACAACTGGAAGGGTGTGTGTTCAGTTAGTATAGTAAGAGGGCTGAGGCTGACAATATAACATTACTGTCCTTCAACCGTCCATCCAGTAACAACTGGAAGGGTGTGTGTTCAGTTAGGATAGTAACAAGGCTGAGGCTGACAATACAGCATTACCGTCCTTCAACCGTCCATCCAGTAACAACTGGAAGGGTGTGTGTTCAGTTAGGATAGTAACAGGGCTGAGGCTTACAATATAACATTACCGTCCTTCAACCGTCCATCCAGTAACATCTGGAAGGGTGTGTGTTCAGTTAGGATAGTAACAGGGATGAGGCTGACAATATAACATTACCGTCCTTCAACCATCCATCCAGTAACAACTGGAAGGGTGTGTGTTCAGTGAGGATAGTAACAAGGCTGAGGCTGACAATATAACATTACCGTCCTTCAGTCATCCATCCACTAACAACTGGAAGGGTGTGTGTTCAGTTAGGATAGTAACAGGACTGAGGCTGACAATATAACATTACCGTCCTTCAGTCATCCATCCACTAACAACTGGAAGGGTGTGTGTTCTGTTAGGATAGTAACGGGGCTGAGGCTGACAATATAACATTACCGTCCTTCAGTCATCCATCCAGTAACAACTGGAAGGGTGTGTGTTCAGTTGGGATAGTAACGGGGCTGAGGCTGACAATATAACATTACCGTCCTTCAACCGTCCATCCAGTAACAACTGGAAGGGTGTGTGTTCAGTTAGGATAGTAACAGGGCTGAGGCTGACAATATAACATTACCGTCCTTCAGTCATCCATCCAGTAACAACTGGAAGGGTGTGTGTTCAGTTAGGATAGTAACGGGGCTGAGGCTGACAATATAACATTACCGTCCTTCAACCGTCCATCCAGTAACAACTGGAAGGGTGTGTGTTCAGTTAGGATAGTAACGTGGCTGAGGCTGACAATATAACATTACCGTCCTTCAGTCATCCAGTAACAACTGGAAGGGTGTGTGTTCAGTTAGGACAGTAACGGGGCTGAGGCTGACAATATAACATTACCGTCCTTCAGTCATCCAGTAACAACTGGAAGGGTGTGTGTTCAGTTAAGATAGTAACGGGGCTGAGGCTGACAATATAAGTAACATTTTGAATCACCCAGAAGACGGCCAGCAAATCTTTTTCACACATTGTCAAGACCCTTTCTACTGACGTTAACAAGTGAGCTGCGTATTCCACTCGGCAGAATCGGCCATGTTTCTTCTGAAGGAATACCGCTGATAAGGTGGTATCTGTGGTAGCGACATCGAGGGCAAAGGGTAGGGGTGGGTCCGGCACCTGTAACACCGGATTTATGGCCAACCACTGGTGGAATGTTGACGGATTATCATGTAATCCCTGGGGGAGACACATCCAGGTGTACAGTTGTCCGGGAATGTAAACACAAATTTATATTGACACTCTCGTGCCAGCGAGAGTCTGGAAAAACTCCATCTGCCATTTCTCCGCCCTAGTCTCCAACCGATCCAGATCCTGCTGTATCCTCTGACAATCCTCATCATTATCCGCAACTCCACCAAGCTTTGTGTTTTGAACAAACTTACTAATCAGACCAGCTACATTTTCCTCCAAATCGTATATATATACTACTAACAGCAAAGGTCCCAGCACTAATCCCTGCGGAACACCACTATTCACAGCCCTCCATTCAGAAAAGCGCCCTTCCACTGATACCCTCTGTCTTCTATGACCGAGCCAGTTCTGTATCCATCTTGCCAGCTCACCTCTGATTCCGTGTGACTTCACCTTTTGCACCAGTCTGCCATGAGGGACCTTATCAAAGGCTTTACTGAAGTCTGTATGGACAACATCCACTGCCCTTCCTTTATCAATCATCTTCGCCACTTCCTCAAAAAACTCATTCAAGTTAGTGAGACACGACCTCCCCCTCACAAAACCATGCTGCCTCTCCCTACTAATAAGTTCATTTGTTTCCAAATGGAAGTAAATCCTGCCCCGAAGAATCCTCTCTAATAATTTCCCTACCACTGACCAAAGGCTCACCGGCCTGTAATTTCCTGGATTATCCTTGCTATCCTTCTTAAACAAAGGAACAACATTTGCTATTCTCCAGTCCTCTGGGACATCACCTATAGCCAATGAGGATGCAAAGATTTCTGTCAAGGCCCCAGCTATTTCTTCCCTTGCCTCCCTCAGTATTCTGCATTAGATCCCATTAGGCCCTGGGGACTTATTTACCTTAATGCTTTGCAAGACGCCCGACACCTTCTCCTCTGATCCCACGAACTTCAGAACTCTGTGGAGAACCAGAATGTAACTGCTCGGAGAGAATCACTACCCTGTCTTTACATGGCTCATGATTCACCCCCAAGGAATTCAAACCCCACCATCCATCGCCAACCAACCAGGATATTTCCAGAATATTTCCTGGATGCCTTCCACCCGGACAGGCTGCCGGCGATTGCCAGATTCTGGTTGCCATAGGACAACTTCACTTTCCCACCACGGATTCCCCATTCTCCACCATTGCCCCATCTGAGATGCCCCATCACGGCATCCGCTTGGTCAGCATCCTGCAATAAAAACCTTTTCATGAACATCTTTATCCAACAACACATCCAATTATGCAAACACAACGCAACTATTCACCCTTGTGGATTCCCTTAGTGACTGTCTTGTGGGTTCCCTCGACTTTGCTAGGGATCCTACACAGTGTTTCCCCAGTGTCTGCAGCATGGCTGATGGAAGGCTGCTGACTTTCACTGGGGAGACTGCATATGGCCTTGCAGGACGTCCTCGAGCAGCTCTGGGCTTTGAGGGCTCGGATTCGGAGTGCACCACCTCGACATGGGCAGCAGCAGCCTGGGCTGGCTGATGGGTAACAGCAAGGACACTGGTGGAGTGACAGTGAAGGGAGAACAAATACTGTCATCCTGAGAGAGGACAACAGGTTCCTGCTCCACGGAGACACTGTCATTCCCACGGGACGACACCGCAGCAATCCTAGTAATCTACTGGATCACAGATTGCTGGACTGCTGTGAGAGCCTGCAAAATCCTTTGAACACTGAGATCCACAGCCATGATGGAAGCAGTCTGATCCTGCATGGCAGCAAGCAATCTGAGTCTGAGTTTCCACTGCAGCACTGAGACGTTGGGTGTCTGCCATCTGTGCTGCAGTGGAAGCTGTGACAATGGTCACCAGACACGGTATCACAGCTGGGTCCGTGAGTGATGTCATGGAGTTAGTGACCACTTCCACATGGGAAAGAATGTGCTTCAAACTCTGTGCAATGTCCTGTGCCATGTTGGAGTCGGACTCCTCCATGTTCTTTGACAGTGACAACAGACTGTCAATGGACAAAGTATCTCAGTGTACATGTCGATCAGCATTCTCCTTTATGCTGTTCCAGCAATGTTCACATCTGAGTCCTGTGTATTATAACTCGTTTGTGACCTTGCCCTCCGGTGATCTGACACATGAACTATCCTTTCCCCCTGGCCTGGCTGCAGCTCACTCGTGCTCGGTCACTCACCACATGCAGATTCCGACTCTATACCACCCTCTAAGGTACACACAGCGAAAGTATTTGATCTGGTGACTGTGAGTTTCAGACCAAGTGGTGGGGCTTCACCAGCAGTCCTGTGCTGCTGCTCTCTCTCTGTCACCTGGAGCAGCTGTGACTGGGAAGCTGGCAGTTCTGGGTTATCATTGGAAAGTATAAAATCAGAAGGGGAGGGTTGTGGTGAGGGATTGGGAATGGGATAGAAAGCAGGAGGTCCATGGTCCCACCATCTGCAGCTTGTACTTCTTCCCAGACAGTAGGATGAGGGGGAGGTGGGAGTTAAGAAGTAACATAAGGCAGCAACATAACATCATCCTGAATGCTCTCGGTGATGCTGGATGCCACGGGCTCTGTCACAGCCGGTTCCATGATGTGGAGAATCACCTCCTCCCTCAGGATCAGGGGATGAAGGTATGCCTGGTCCCCACCGGATCACTGTTGCTCCCTGTGTTTATGAGCCACCTTGTCCTGTAAGAGAGAGGGCAGAATGTCATTGATTGTGTTGCACTGTGTTTGAGTGATGTGCCTGCCATAGCTGAAGAGCTGGAGGCATGTGGAGGCAGGGAGAGGTGGATGTGAGGCTGGTATCAGTGGAAGGTGTGTGAGGGTGAGATGGAGTATGTGAATGTTAGGTGTGGGTCCTGAGTGTTAGGGACAGCTGATGGGTGAGTGATGGGGGTGTGGTTCATTGAGCAGTGTGAGAGGTTACTGGTGTTGAGGGCAGGAGATGTCATGTGGAGATGAATTCACTGACATTGACCACCCGTGTGAGTTCATTTAACTTCTTCTGGCTCTTCTGCCAGGTCCTCGGGGCCAGACGTCTTGCACTGACCTCCCTGGCCACCTGCTCCTATTAACTTCGAAGTGCATTTCTTGAGGGTCTGCACCCCACCCCATGGGAACATGGCCTGTCTGCTCATGTCACCCTCCATGACTAAGGCCTCCAGCACCACATCCGTGAACCGCAGAACCCTCTCTCTCTCCTAGTACTCCATTTACCTTGTCTCTAATTGCGGCATTTCACAGTCAGCAGCAGCCTCCTGTGATTCAGTGCAACCTCCCTTTAAGAGGAACAGACTGTCTTTAAGAGCTGAATCCTGGATGAAACACGAGCCAGCCTCACACAACCTTAGGCCCCAGCAGACAGACAGCACCGCGTGTCACCCTAGGCGGTACATAGAATTCGTGGAAATGAGAAGGCAGCAGGAAGTTTGTGTGTCACCTGCCTCAACACGAATAGGCAAGGGCAGATCACGAATTACAATCCCTATACCCGAAAAACGAAGCAAACCCGATTTTCTCGCTATATCTATCTTCCTTTCCCACTTACGCATGTCCTCACTCGCTCTTTACACCCCCTGTCTGTTTCTCATAGAATCAGAGACTGATGCAGTACAAAAGGAGGCTATTCGGCCCATTGTTTCAGTGCTGTCTCTTGAAATGAGCTACTTAATGAATTCCACCACCAACACCCACCTCCCTCAACTTTCCGCAGTCTCCTTTTTTCCTATTCAAGTATTTGCTAAATTCCCTTTTGAAAGATATTATTGAATCTGCTTCCACCATGTTTTCAGGCAGTGAATCCCACATCCCAACAACTCGCTGTGTAAGAAAATTCTCCTCATTTCACCTCTGGTTCTTTGTCAATTACCTTCAATCTGTGTCTTCTTAATACTGAACTTCCTGACACTGGAAACAGTTTCACATTAATTACCCTATCAAAACCCTTAATGATTTTGAATTATATATTAAATCACCCCTTACCCTTCATTGCTCCAAAGAGAACAATCCCAGCTTTTCCAATCTCTCCACATAACTGAATTCCCTGATCCCTGGTACCATTCTAATAAATCACCTCAGTCTCTTCACTAAGTCCTTGACATCCTTATCAAAGTGTGGTGACCAGAATTGGACACAATTCTCCAGCTGGGACCTAACCAATGATGTCCAAACATCAGCATTTCCTCATGAGTTTTATTACTCTGTGCCTCTCTCTCTGACACCAAGGACACTACATGTTACCGTCAAAGATCTGTGTGTGTACGCCGCAGGTCTCTCTAATCCTGCACCCGCTTTATAATGGTACCATTTAGTTTATATTGTTTCTCCTCATACTTCCTACCCATGCCTCACTTCACACTTCACTGTGTTAAATTACATCTGCCATGTTCCTGTCCATTACACCAGTCAGTCTCTGTCCTCCTGAAGTTTGTTACTATCCTTCTCACTGTTTATTAACATTTCTGAGTTTCCACCCATCACAAAACCTTGACATTATCCCCTCTGGACACAAGCCCATTGTATTAACATACTGCAACAGTGATCCCAACAGTGACCCTCGGGATAATAAAAGCAAAATACTGAGGATGATGGAAATCTGAAATAAGTACAAGGAATGCTGGAAATACACAGCAGGTCTGGGAGCATCTGTGGAGAGAGAAGTAGAGTTAATATTTCAGGTCAGTGACCCTTCTTCAGAACAGGGGAACGCCATTGTGTACTTCCCTCCAGACTGAACAATAAATATTCTCCACTACTCTCTGCTTTCTGCTTCGCATCTCGATCAGATCTGATTTTACATTTCCCTGCTCTAAGTTGAACCATCCCAGCTACATAACTGTAATCCCTCATCCCTGGAAAAATTCCAGTAAAACTCTTTTATCCCCTCTCCAATGGGCTCATGTCCTTCCTAAAATGTGGTTCCCTGTATTGGACACAATGCTCCAGGTGGAGCCGATCTAGTCTTTTCTATAGGTGTAACATAACATCCTGACTATTCGACTCTGTGTCTCTATTAATAAAACCTAGGAATCTATTTTCTTTGTTAACTGTTTGTTAACCTGTCCAGCTCACTTCAAAGATTGCACACAAACACCCCAGGTCTCTCTGTTATTCTCACCACCTTTAAAGTTGTGTTATCTCTCCTCATTCATCCACCTGCAGTTCGCTATCACCTTCTCAAAGGTTATTAGGGGTGGGTGATAACTGCTGGTCCAGCCAGCGACACCCACAACCCATGAATAAACAATATTATAAAATCTTTCCACAATGTATCACTTCACACATCTGCCAGGCCAATTAAATATTAGGAAAACTAAAGCCAGTGTTTTCAAACCCCACATCAAACATTTCTTAGCTACAGACTCCATCCCTCTCCTTGGCAACTGTCTGAGACTAAAGCAAAGTGTTTACAACCTGGTGTCATAGTTGCTCCTGCGATGAGCTTCCTACCAAATATTCACGCTATCAATAAAACTGCCTATTTCCACCCCCTTAACATAGGACGACTTCATCCCTGTCTCAGCTCCTCTGCTGATGAAACACTCCCCCTTGCCTGTGTTACCTGTAGACTTGACTATTCCATCACACTCCTGGCTGGTCTCCCACATTCTACCCGCCATAAACTTGAGGTGATGAAAAACACTGCTGCCCATGTCCTAACTCACACCAAGTCATGTTCACCCATCACCCCCTGAACTCACTGACCGACATTGGATCCTGGCCAGCAACACATCAACATAAAAACTCTCAGCCTTCTTTTCAAATGCTTCAACAGAGTTGCTTGCTAGGCCTTTACAGAGTGCAGTTAAGAGTCAATAACATTGCTGTGAGTCTAGAGGCATATGTGGGCTAGACCAGGAAAGGACGGCAGATTCGTTTCCCTAAAGGACATTAGTGAATCAGATGGTGTTTAACAAAAAACGATGATAGTTTCATGGCTCCATGACTGAGACTAGCTTTCTATTCCAGATTTTAACACACTCCTGGCTTGTCTCACACATTCTACTCTCTGTAAACTTGAGGTCATCCAAACTCTGCTGCTCTTGTGTAAACTCACACCAAGTCCCGTTCCCCGATCACTGACACACATCTGCTGCCAGTTAAGCAATGTCTTGATTTTAAAATACTCAACCGTGTTTGCAACTCCCTCGATGTCCTCACACCTCCTTATCTATGTAATATTCGCCAGCCCCACAACCCTCCAAGATATCTGCACTCCTCCAATCCTGGTCTCTTGTGTATGCTTGATTTTCATCATTGCTCCACTGCCAGCCAGGTCTTCAGCTGCCTAGACCCAAAGCTCTGGAATTCCCTAACTACACCTCTTTTATTTTATTCGTGTGTGGGATATGTGCATCGCTGGCAAGGCCAGCATTTGTTCCCATCCCTAATTGCCCTTGACAAATGAGTGACTTGCTCGGACATTTCACCAGGCAGTTAAGGGTTAACCACATTGTTGAGGGTCTGGAGTCACATGAAGGCCAGATCAGGTAAGGACAGCAGATTTCCTTCCCGAAAGGACATTAGTAAATCAGATCGGTTTTTACAACAATCGATGATAGATTCATGGCACCATGACTGAGTCTAAATTTCATTTCCAGATTTTTATTAATGAATTGAAATTATTAATTGATTGAATTTTAATTCCCACCAACTGCCATGTGGGAATTGAACCCATGGCATTAGCCTGAACCTCTGGTTTTCTAGTTCAGTGACATTACCGCTATACCACTGTCACTGCCTCTATGCCTCACTTTCCTCCCTTAAGACACTACTTAATACCTCCTGCTTTGACCAAGAAATGTAAGTTGTTGTTGTTGGGCTTTGCCAGATATGATTTGTCATTACCATATCCCTGCTGCCGTCCCGTGTATTTATTGTCCCGTGTTTTTTTCCAAGCAACGAATGTTTTTGTCCTGGGCTGTGAAGTCTAGAAATTTCCCACCAGCGACGTTAGACTGACTGGTCAGTAATTACACCGTTTGTTCCATCTCTCATTTTTTAAACCGAGTGTAACATTTACAACCCTCCCATCTCTGGCATCAAGCCCATATCCAAGGAGGATTGGAACATTCTGTCACTGCCTCTGCTATTTTCAACATTCCTTCCCTCAGCATCCCCCACACATCCCATTCAGACAGGGTAAATGGTCTACTTTATTGTGGCACAAGAAGAGTTGGACTGAAAGGGGTTAACTGAACCTGTTTGTTCAGTGATTGTAATTAATGTCAGTCACCATGGACCCTAATTGTGTCGCTGGAGGGTTTCCCTCTTCTATTAATACAGGACTCCTTTCAATGTGTTATCCCATAGTGTCAACAACAGCATCATTCCGGCGCGATCAAGGATCAGCAGCCCCAGCGAGAGAGAGGATAGACCAGAATCTGAGAACAATAGATTGGAATGTTACAACAATGGGTCAGAACATGAGAAAAATAGCTTGGGATGTTACTACAATGGGAAGGAGGAGTTTCTCCTATTGGTTTGGCCTAGTTACTGCAGATTATTTTTGGCTAACATTAGATGATCGGATCTATTATGCACTGAAGATGATTCAAACGATTTATTATCCCATCCTCGCTATTATTGGTGTCCCTGGTGAGTCTCTGTATCCAACGTTTAGAATTATAAACATATTTTACAGATTTAATGTTCTTGTCATGTCAATCTTGGGAAGTCTGAAGCCATTGTCTTCAGTCACTGCCACAAACTCCATTCCCTATCCACTGTCTGCATTCCCCTCGCTGCCCAATGTCTGGGGCTGAAGCAGACTGTTTGCGACCTCTGCATCCAGTTGACACTGAGCTGAGTTCATCTCCATATTCTCTCCATCACCAACCCTGCCTATCACCACCTCTGTAAAATGTCCCATCTCCACCTCTGCCTCAGCCCATCGACCACATAAACCCTCATCTGTGCCTTTGTTAAATCCACACTTGACTATTACAATTCTATCCTGGTCACCTTCCAATTCTATCCTGGTCACCCTCCCAGTTATTAACCTCCATAAACCACAGCCTATCCAGAAATCTGCTGCCTGTGTTCTAACTCACACCAAATCCCGATCACCCATCACCCCTGTGCTCACTGATCTACATTGTCTCCCGGTCTGGCAACACCTTAATTTTAATATTCTCATTCTTGTCTTTGAATCTCTCCATGGCCTCACCACTCCAATTAGCCCTATTCCACTCTCGATTTCACATATTCTTGTAAATCTTATGCCTTTGAAACCTTTTTAAATTCCCTTTTGAAAGTGAATTTCTTTCCCCTCCCTAGCACCTCCGGCTGTGATTTTTACATTAAGGTGCCACTGGTGCCAATGTAACAAAAACCTGGATCTATAAAAACGATGTGAATGGAACCGCCAACCACTTCTAGTGTGGCCAGCACAGTCCCCCATTCTGTGTAGGGATCTAGCCTGGGTGTACTGTGCATTTGTTGTTAGTCTGAGGAGGGGTTTGGAGTAACGTCAATGTCCCTTTCTAGCAGCTAATATGTACATCTTTGAAACTTGGTCCGTGCGTGTCCACTGATCACGTGTGTTAGTCACTCACAACTGAGCATACATTCAGCAGCACCAGGAATCCCCTCTAGTATTTTTAAAAGGACCAGGCTTCCTGGTCCTGAATATTGAGGGACATTTGACATTCAAGAAGAATAGGAAGCTAGGTAAATGTGGAGGGGTGGCACTGTTAATCAAGGATGGTGTTTGGGCATTAGTTCGAGATGACCTTGGTTCAGGAGATCAAAATGTAGAATCGATTTGGGTGGAGGTGAGGAATACCAGGAGAAAGAAGTTCCTATCAGGAGTCGTCGACAGACCTCCCAACAGTAATCACAATGTAGGACATCGTATACAAGAAGAAATATTGTTTACTTGTGATAGACGTACGGCAATAATCATGGGTGATTTTAATCTACATATAAACTGGAAAAATCAGATTGGGAACAGTAGCCCGGATGAAGAGTTCATAGAATGCTTTCGAGGTAGTTTCTTGGAGCAGCACGTTCTGGAAACAACCAGAGATAAGGTTATATTAGACTTCGTATAATGTAATGTGACAGGATTAATTAATGACCTCAGAGTAAAGGCACCTCTAGGTAGCAGCAACCACATTATGACTGAATTTTACGTCCAGTTTGAAAGAGAGAAGAGTGGATCTAAGATCAGTATTTTAAATTTGAATAAGGGCAACTATTTGGGCATGAAAGTTGAGCTCGCTGAAGTGAACTGGGTTACTAGTCTTGGAGACAGATCAATAGAGACGCAGTGGCAGACATTTAGGGGGATATTTCAGGAAAACTCCTCAATAAGTATATTCCTACTATAAGGTGGAGGACCCACCAGCGGTTTAGTAAGAAATTACGGAAAACATCACACTTAAGGAAAAGGCAGATAAATGTGCAAAGATGAGTGGCAGTTCAGATGATTGGTCAGAAAATAAAGAACAGCAGACAATGGCTAACGGGTTAATCAGGAGAAAGACATTCGAGTATGATAGGAAGCGAGCTCGAAATGTAAAAATGGATTGCAAGAGTTTCTCCGCGTATTTAAAAAGGAGAAGAGTAAGTAAAAAGAGCGTTGGTCCTCTGGACAGTGAGAATGTGGAGTTAATAGTAGATAAAAAGGAAACAGCGGATGCAATGAACAAATATTTTGTTTCTGTCTTCACTATAGAGGATACAAGAAACATTCCAGTCGGAGCTGTAAATCAGGAGGTGGAAGGAAGAGAGTAACTTGGTGAAAATACAATTGCCAGGGAAGCTTTACTGAGCAAACTTATGGAGTTGCGGGCTGAAAAGTCCCCGCGTCCTGATGTGCTTCATCCTAGAGTCTGAAAAGAGGTGGCTAATGAGGTAGTAGTCGTGTTGTTGTTAATTTTTCAAAGTTCACTAATTTTGGAAAGGTTCGATCAGACTGGAAAGTAATAAATATAACCCCTCTATTCAAGACGAGGGGGATGCAGAAAGCAGGTAACTATAGGCCAGTTAGCTTGACATCTGTCGTGGGGAAGATGTTTGAATCGATCATTCAGGAGGCTTTCGCTGGGCACTTAGAAAAACTCAAGGTAATCGCGAATAGACAGCATTGTTTTGTGAAAGGGAAGTCATCTTTAACCAATTTATTGGAGTTCTTTGAAGGAGTAACATGCGATATGGGTAAAGGGGAGCCCTTTGACATACTGCGCTTGGATTTCCAGAATGCATTAGACAAGGTGCCACATAAAAGGTTATTGTGCAAAGTAGGAGCTCATGGTGTAGTGGGTAACATATTAGCTTGGATCGAAGTTTTATTGGCCGGTTGCCGAAAAGAGGGAGGATGCATGAATGGGTCCTTTTCAGATTGGCAGGATGTGACAAGTTGAGTCCATCATGGGTCTGTGCTGGGGCCTCAACATTTTACAATTTATATGAAAGACATAGATGAGGGAAGCGATGGCATGTTAGCTAAATTTGCAGATGACTCAAAGATAGGTAGGAAAGTATGTTGTGAAGAGTACATAAGGAGGTTGTAGTCCAATATAGATCGGTTGAGTGAGTGGGGAAAAAAATCTGACAGATGGAGTATAATGTGGGAAAATGTGAAGTTGTTCACTTTGGCAGGAGGACTGCAAAATTCCGAGGTGCTGAGGGATCTAGGTTCTGTAGTGCATGAGTCACAAACTGTTAGTAGGTAGTTACAGCAAGTAACAGAGAAGGCTAATGGAATGCTCTCCTTTATTACAAGAGGAATTGAAAATAAAAGTCAGCATGTGATGCTTCAGTTTTTCAGGGCATTGGTGAGACCACATCTCGAATACTGTCTGTAGTTTTCGTCTCCTTATTTAATGGAGGACGTGAATGCTTTGGAGGCGGTTCAGATGTGGTTTACTAGATTGATACTAGGAATGAGCAGGTTGTGTTCTGAATAAAGGTTGGACGGACGGTCTTGTTTTCACTGGAATTTAGAATGGTGAGGGGAGATTTGACTGAAGTTTATAAGAACCTGAAAGGCCTTGACATGGTGAATGAGGAAAGGATGTTTCCTCTTGTGGGTGAGTCCAGTACTAGGGGGCACTGTTTCGAAATTAGGGGTCGCCGCTTTAGGACAGAGAGGAGGAGAACATTTTTCTCTGGAGGGTTGTGTGACTTTGGAATTCTCTGCCATAGAAGGTGGTGGAGACGGGGTCATTGAATATTTTTAAGGTGGAGATAGATAGATTCTTATCAGGCCAGGGAATGAAAGGTTATCAAGGTTAGATGGGAGTGTGGAATTCGAAACACAAACCGATCAGCTATGATCTGATTGAATGGCGGTGCAGACTCGAGGGGCCGAATGGCCTACGTCTGCTCCTAGTTCATATGCGTGTATTTTTTACTCAGCTTACATGTGAGGTGCTTTTGACTTACTTCTGTTATTGTAAAGTTAGTGGACGTGCTGTGGATGGTTTTCTGGAGGTTGCGTTGTGAGCTTCTGCAGACATTCATGGAGGACAGAGGATTTGCTAACCGAACTCTGGACGAGTTATGGGGACTGTAGTTACATGACCTAAAAATGGAGCAGAGGCTAGAGAGGGGAAACTCTGTAAAGTGGGAGGAGGAGGGGGCTCTGCCCTACCCACCCCGGGTTCTCCAAGAGCAAACAGAGCAGTGGTCCTAATATCGAGCCCTGGGGAACACCACTGTATACTCACCTGGAGTCTGACCAACAACCTTTCACCATTTCTCTCTGTTGACTTTTCATTAGCCAATGTTATATCCACAATATCACTGTCTCTTTAATCCATAGGGTTCAGTTTTCCTAACCTGTCTATTGAATGTCATTTGATCAACCACCTTTTGAACATCCATATATATAACTTCAATCACACCACCCTCATCAACCCTCTCCATTGTTTTATCAAAGAACTCCATCAAGTTTACCTCACCACCACCTCTCTCCACTCCTCCACTGCTGTTAAATTATCAGACTGCTTATGCAACATCCAGTACTGGATGAGCTGAAATTTCCTCCAATGAAATATTGGGAAGACTGAAACCATTGGGCTGGACTCTATTGGGCTCCTGATGTAGGTCTCCATGGAGCCACACATCGGGATTGCTGGGCCTGATCTTTCCAGCTGCGCAGAGGCTCGTGGCTCCCCGCCCACTCCCCCCCAACCGCTCGGCAGTGGTACCCTCCTTTAAATATTTCAATAAACTTAATGTATACATTTCAGTCCAATTCCCTGTGATCTTACTGACAGCCCGGGATCTTCCATGCAGCGGCTGACACTCACACACCTTCATAAAAAAAGCATAATACTGCAGATGCTGGAAATCTGAAATAAAATCCAGAAATGCTGGAACCACTCAGCATGTCTGGCAGCATCTGTGGAAAGAGAGGCAGAGTTAACGTTTCGGGTCAGTGACCCTTCTTCTCACACACCGTCGCTTTCCCGTCCAGGGAAAGCCAGCACCACAGTGGTGGGGAAGGGGGGAAAGTAGGATTTTTAGAGTACTGATGGGGTGGGGGGTGTTGGCTGGTGCTTGTGGTGGGCGTGGTCAACTCTGCATTAATAGTGTAGGGGAAGAAGGGGCAAACTCTACACTTTGGACAGTTGTTGGGTTGCGAGGGTACTCGGCAGTTTAAGTCTTTGGCGGGGCTGGTGGGAAGGCAACTATACAATGTAAGTTTTTTTGGGGAAATGGGCAACATTTTATTTGCAGTGCACTGGCGGGGGTGTGTGTACGGGGTTAAACTTTGCACTTTTTGTGGCAGGTCTGGTTGCCCTATAAAAATGTCACCAGTGTCTGTACAGAGACAGCTGACAGCACTACTGTTGTCGCTGAGGCCGTCCCTGTTACGTGATTGGGGGTGGAGTGGGCGGCCCGTTCACTGTATTAAAATGAGCCGTCGCCTGCTACATCACAGTGGCACAGCAGACACAGACTGCACATATGGGCCACCAATGTTTCGCACTCCGCCGGGAAGAATAAAATTCAGCCCCTTGTTTTTGCTTCCCGCTCCAATCTCCCTTCCCTAGCTAGCAATTCCTTCCTTCTTCCTAGTAACTGTCTGACATTACTATAGTCTGTTCACAACCTTGGTGTCACATTGGACGACAAAATAGGCTTCTAACCTCACACTGGTGCCATCACCACAATCGCCTATTTCCATCTCTGTAACATCACCTGACTAAATCCCTGCCTCAGCTCATCTGCTGAAACCCTCATTCAAGAAAAGAGGCGCTGCTGGATCTGCAACTTGGGAATGAGGTGGGCCAAGTGGATCAAATACCAGTAGGGAAGCACTTAAAGGACAGTGGTCATTACATCATAAGGTTCAGGCTGACTACATAAAAGGACAAAGGGTAAGAATAATTAACTGAGGGAAGGCCAACTTCAGCGGGGTAAGAATGCAGCTGGGGAAAATAAATTGGAGTCAACGATTGGCAGGAAAACAATAGCTGAACAATGGGCTACCTTCAAAGAAGAGATAGTTTGGGCTCAGTCAAGGTATATTCCTTCGAAGGGGAAAGGTAGTGTAAACAAATCCAGAGCTCCCTGAATTACAAAAGAGGTGAGTGACGTAGAGATTAAGATGAAGAAGAAAAAGTGTGCTTATGACAGACGCCAGGTAGACAATCCTACTCAGAACCAGGCAGAGCGGAAGCATAAAAGCAAGTAAGAGAAGTAAAATAGAATATGAGAAGAGTCTGGCGGCTAGAATTAAATGGAGTTCCTAAGTTTTCTATAGATGTATAAACAGGTAGCAAAAGGAGGAGCTGCACCAATTAGGGGCCACACAGAGGATTTGCACATGCATACAGAGGGCATAGTTGAGGTATTAAATAAATACGTTGCATCTGTCTTTACCAAGTGTAACAAAAGTGATTCTTTTTTGGTAAAAAAAAATATTTCTAAAGGCATTTATGGTTCAGCTGAATAAATGTTGGACCGTTTTTTTAAAATTAAAAATTGAACCACCAAGAGGTCACTGAGAGTGAGCTGGACTGGCAACAGAGTTACTGGTTATCACAAGGCTCGGGTTGGAGATGAAGCCGAAACCCTGGCAGCGGGCAGAAAAGTGATAAGTTCTCCTTTGATTAGACAAGCCCCGTTGTCGCAGAGAACACCTGGGATGGACAGAAAAACTGACAAGCTTTCTGGTTGTCGGTCAGTGTGTGTGGTTTTACCTTCTGGAAAGAGATAACGTCAAGTCTGAAGAAAAAGTCAAGAAAGCAGAGAAGACCACAACCCAGCTCATTTTCCAGAAGTTCCAGAACAGACCTTGTGAAGTCCACAGAGTTGAGTCATCTTGTTTCCTGTTTGAAGAAAGCCTGCTAAAAATAATTCTCAATGCCGCCTGAAGAGAACTGTTGTCTGGTAACCTGGATGTGTGTGCTCAGAAGTTAGACTGCATGCTGGTTTGGAACAACATAACTCATCTGCTGCTTCCTTCAAAATGGGCAACTAGTTAACCCAAATGCTTTTTGTTTGTAACAGAGCTCTGATCGAAAAATCTTTTTTTTAAGATCTTGTTTTCGGTTAACCAGTGTATATGTCTGTGTTTGAGTTTTAAGGGACTAAGGTAAAAAAAAAAGTAACTTTAAAATTTGGTTCTGGTTAAAAGGGACTTTGAAGTTTGGTTAAGGTGGGAAGGGGAAGTTAAAAATTAATTGTTGGATTTTTAAAAATTTGATCTGTGATATTGTTTTACTTCATTTCTAGTTGAGACTTTTTTATTCGATCCTGGGATGTAGGCATCACTGGCTAGGCCAGCATTTATTACCCATCTCTCCATAACCCTTGAGAAGGTGGTGGTGAACTGCCTTCTTGAATCGCTGCAGTCCATGGGAGGTAGGTTTACTCACAATTGTGTTAGGAATGGACATCCAGGATTTTGACCCAGCGACAGTGACGGAATGGCGATATAGTTCCAAGTCAGAATGGTGTATGACTTGGAGGGGAACTTGCAGGTGGTGATGTTCCCATGCATTTGCTCCCCTTGTCCTAGATGGTAGAGGTCGCGGGTTTGGAAGGTGCTGTCTAAGGTGCCTTGGTGCATTGCTGCAGTGCATCTTGTATACGGTACACACTGCTGCCACTGTGCGTCAGTGGTGAAGGGGGAGCATGTTTGTGGATGGTGTGCCAATCAAATAGGCTGCTTTGTCCTGGATGATGTCGAGCTTCTTGAGTGTTGTTGGAGCTGCAGCCATCCAGGTGAGTGCAGAGTATTCCATCACTCTCTTGACTTGTGCCTTATAGATGGTGGACAGGCTTTGGGGAGTCAGGAGGTGAGTTACTCGCTGCAGGATTCCTGGTCTTACACCTGCTTCATTTATGATAAACTGTTAATTGTTTAGTTCAGTAAAGTGTGTTCTATTCTGATGAGAATAGTGTATCTGATGGACTGTTTCAGCAAGTGGGAAAATGAGAAAAAAATGCTGTGACCTGTGGAGAAGCTGGACTGAATGAACAGTGTACACCTCTCGCCTCGGGTCATAACACAAGGAAGAAGGTACAACACAGGCAATGGCGAAAGAGCAGGTAATTAAAAAACAAGAAGGGTTTAAAATTGATAAAGTGGACATATTAGATAGGCTGTCTAGAGGTAAAGTGAATAAAGCACCAGGGCCAATGAGGTGCATCCAAGGATTATGAGGGAAGTGAGGGTGGAAATCGCAGAGGCACTGGCCATAAATTCTCAATCTTCCTTAGACTAGGGGTGATGCTGGAGGACTGGAGAATTGCAACTATTACATCATTGTTCAAAAATGGGTGTAAAGATAATCCCAAGAACTCCAGGCCAGTCAATTTAACTGCAGTGGTGGGGAAACTTCTAGTAATAATAATTCGGGACAAATTAATAGTCACATGGACAAATTCGGGTTAAGTAAGGAAAACAGCATGGATTCCTGAAGGGCAAATACTATTTAACTAACAGCCTGGACATTTTGAGAAGGTAACAGAGAGGGTTGATGAGCGCAATGCGATTGATGTGGTGTATTGTATTTACAAAAGGCATTTGATACTGTGCCACATAACAGACTTGTGAGAAAACTTATAGTTCATGAATGAAAAGGGACGGTAACAACATGGATACGGCTTTGGCTGAGTGGCAGGAAAGAAAGAATTGTAGTTTGTGAATGTTTCTTGGGGGCTGGAGGAAAGGCTGGAGGTCCCCAGGGATCAGTGTTGGCACCCTTGATTTTCCTGATATATATTACAAGAGCGACGTCTCAATTCATTCCATCTTCGCTGCCTCCGGAGAATCCTTGGCATCAGGTGGCAGGACCATATCTCCAACGTGGAAGTCCTCGAGGCGCCCAATATCCCCAGCATATACACCCTACTGAGTCAGCAGTGCTTGAAATGGCTTGGCCATGTGAGCCACATGGAAGATGGTAGGATCCCCAATGACGCATTGTACAGCGAGCTTGTCACTGGTATCAGACCCACCGGCCATCCGTGTCGCTGCTTTAAAGACATCTGCAAACGCGAAATGAAGTCCTGTGACATTGACCACAAGTTGTGGGAGTCAATTGCCAGTGATCTCTAGAGCTAGCAGATTGCCATAAAGGCGGGTCTGAAGAATGGCGAGTCGAAGAGAGTTAACAGTTGGCAGGAAAAAAGACAAAAGTACAAGGAGAGAGCCAACCGTGAAATAGCCTCGACAACCAATTTTATCTGCAGCGCCTGTGGAAGAGCCAATTCACTCTAGAATTGGCCTTTATAGCCACTCCAGGTGCGGCTCCACAAACCATTGACCACCTCCAGGCGCTTATACATTTTCTCTCGAGACAAGGAGGCCAAAGAAGGTAACTGACCAAGACCATGGTGTTCAGGGCACAATTTCAGAGTTTGCAGATGATACGAAACGTGGAAGCATTGTGAACTGTGAGGAGGATGGTGTTGAATTTCAAAAGTACTTAGACAACTTGGTGGAAAGGGCAGGCAGGTGGCAGATGAATTTCAATGCAGAGAAATATGAAGTGATTCATTTTGGTAGGAAGAATATTGAGGTAATGTAAAATAAAGGGCAAAGCATTATAAAGGAGCAGAGAGACCGAGGTGTATATGTGCATAAGTCATTGATGTTGGCAGGAGAGGTTGAGAGAGCATTTAATATAGCATACAGTATCCTGGGCTTTATTAACAGGGACATTCAGTACAAGAGCAAGGAAGTTATGTTGAACTTATATAAAACACTGATTCAGCCTCAGCTGAAGTATTCTGTCCAATTCTGGGCACCACACTTTAGGAAGATTGTGAGGGCATTGGAGAGAGTACAGAAAAGATCCATGAGAATGCTTCCAGGCATGAGGAATTTCAGTTATGAAGATAGACAGGAGAAGTTAGGATCATTTTCCTTGGAGAAGAGAAGGCTGAGAGGTGAGTTGATTTGATAGAGTTGTTCAAAACCATGAGGGGTCTGGACAGAGGAGATAGAGAGAAACTGTTTCCACTCGTGAAAAGAATCGAGAACGAGAGGGCACAGATTGAAATTAATGGGTAAGAGAGGCAGAAGTGACATGAGGCAATATTTTCTCACGCAAGGAATGGCTAAGGACTGGAATGTACTGCCTGAGAATGTGATGGAGACAGGTTCAATTGAAGCATTCGAAATGCAATCAGACTGTTATCTGAAAAGGAAGAATGTGCAGGGTTATGGGGAGAAGGCGGGGAATGGCACGAAGTTAATTGCTCTTTCGGTGAGCCGATGTGTACATGATACACTGAATAGCCTCCTTCTGTGCTGTAATAATTATGTGATTCCCTGATTCATGCCTTTGTTACCTCTGTGCATAACTATTCCAACTCACTCCTGGCTGATCTCCCACATTCTACACTCTGTAAACTTGAGGTCATCCAAAACTCTGCTGCCCATGTCCTAGCTCACACCAAGTTTTCTTCCTCTATCACTGACCGACATGGCTCCCAGTCAAGCAATGTCTTGATTTTAAAATTCTCATCCTCGTTTTCAATACCTCCATAGAACAAAGAACAAAGATAATTACAGCACAGGAAAAGGCCCTTCGGCCCTCCAAGCCTGCGCCGATCCAGATCCTCTCTCTAAACATGTCGCCTATTTTCTAAGGTTCTGTATCTCTTCACTTCCTGCCCATTCATGTATCTGTCTAGATACGTCTTAAAAGACCCTATTGTGATCGCGTCTAACACCTCCGCTGGCAACGCATTCCAGGCACCCACCACCCTCTGCGTAAAGAACTTTCCACGCATATCCCCCCTAAACTTTTCCCCTCTCACTTTGAACTCGTGAACCCTAGTAATTGAATCCCCCACTCTGGGAAAAAGCTTCTTGCTATCCACCCTGTCTCTCCCTCGCATGATTCTGTACACCTCAATCAGGTCCCCCCTCAACCTCCGTCTTTCTAATGAAAATAATCCTAATCTACTCAACCTCTCTTCATAGCCAGCGCCCTCCATACCAGGCAACATCCTGGTGAACCTCCTCTGCACCCTCTCCAAAGCATCTACATCCTTTTGGTAATGTGGCGACCAGAACTGCACGCAGTATTCCAAATGTGGCCGAACCAAAGTCTTAGACAACTGTAACATGACCTGCCAACCCTTGTACTCAATACCCCGTCCGATGACGAAAAGCATGCCATATGCCTTCTTGACCACTCTATTGACCTGCGTTGCCACCTTCAGGGAACAATGGACCTGAACACCCAAATCTCGCTGTACATCAATTTTCCCCAGGACTTTTCCATTTACTGTATAGTTCACTCTTGAATTGGATCTTCCAAAATGCATCACCTCGCATTAGCCCTGATTGAACTCCATCTGCCATTTCTCTGCCCAACTCTCCAATCTATTTACATTCTGCTGTATTCTCTGACAGTCCCCTTCACTATCTGCTACTCCACCAATCTTAGTGTCGTCTGCAAACTTGCTAATCAGACCACCTATACTTTCCTCCAAATCATTTATGTATATCACAAACAACAGTGGTCCCAGCACGGATCCCTGTGGAACACCACTGGTCACACGTCGCCATTTTGAGAAACTCCCTTCCACTGCTCCTCTGTCTCCTGTTGCCCAGCCAGTTCTTTATCCATCTAGCTAGTACACCCTGGACCCCATGCGCCTTCACTTGCTCCATCAGCCTACCATGGGGAACCTTATCAAACGCCTTACTGAAGTCCATGTATACGACATCTACAGCCCTTCCCTCATCAATCAACTTTGTCACTTCCTCAAAGAATTCTATTAAGTTGGTAAGACATGACCTTCCCTGCACAAAACCATGTTGCCTCTCACTGATAAGCCCATTTTCTTCCAAATGGAATAGATCCTATCCCTCAGTATCTTCTCCAGCAGCTTCCCTACCACTGACGTCAGGCTCACCGGTCTATAATTACCTGGATTATCCCTGCTACCCTTCTTAAACAAGGGGACAACATTAGCAATTCCCCAGTCCTCCGGGACCTCACCCGTGTTTAAGGATGCTGCAAAGATATCTGTTAAGGCCCCAGCTATTTCCTCTCTCGCTTCCCTCAGTAACCTGGGATAGATCCCATCCGGACCTGGGGACTTGTCCACCTTAATGCCTTTTAGAATACCCAACACTTCCTCCCTCCTTATGCCGACTTGACCTAGAGTAATCAAACATCTGTCCCTCACCTCAACATCCGTCATGTCCCTCTCCTCGGTGAATACCGATGCAAAGTACTCGTTTAGAATCTCACCCATTTTCTCTGACTCCACGCATAACATTCCTCCTTTGTCCTTGAGTTCTCTAGTTACCCTCTTGCTCCTTATATATGCTCCCTATCTCTGTAATATCCTCCAGCTCCACAAAACGCCAAGATATCTGTGCATCTCTAATTCTGGCCTCTTGTGCAGCCCTGATTTTCATCACTCCACCACTATTATCTGCACCTTTAGCTAATGAGGCTCCAAGTTCGAGAATACCCTCCCTTCACCTCTCCGCTTCTCCACCTCGCTTTCATCCTTTAACACGCCCGTTAAAACCTACTTCTTTGACCAAGCTTTAAACTAGTATCTCATTTTCGGGAAGCACCTTGGGACATTTCATTATGTTAAAGGCGCTATATAAATATAAATTGTTGTTGAAGTTTGCCAAACATGATTTGTTATTACCAGACCCCTACTGCTTCTTGTTTGTTATCGTATGTTTTTCAAAGAAACGAATATATTTCTCCTGGGTTGTGACCCCATGAAATTTCCCCAGTAGTGATGCGTGTCTGACTGCTCAGTAATTACAGGGTTTACTCTATCTCTCCTTTTCTAAACAGGGTGTAACAATTACAGTGCTCCAGTCCTCTGTCATCGCTCCCATATCCAAGGAGGATTGAAAGATTCTGGCCAGTGCCTCTACTATTTTCACCATTCCTTCCCTCAGTAACCCTGTCCAGAGTAAATTTTCTGCTTTATTGTGGTATGCAAGGTGTCGGAATGAAAGAGGTTAACAGAATCTATTTGCTCAGTGACTGTAATTAATGTCAGTCTCTATGCAACCTAATTATTTCACTGGAGGTGCTCCATCTTCTAATAGTAAGGGACTGTTTTCAATGTGTTTTCACATAGTGTGAGTGGGAGCATCATCCCTGACACTAATAGGGACCAGCGTCTCCAGAGAGAGGGGGAGGATAGATCAGAATCCGAGGACAATAGATTGGAATCTGACAATAATGGGTCAGAATCTGAGAACAATAGATTGTAATGAAACAAAAATGGGCAGGGGGTTATCCTGGGATCTTGACACTCTTTCTGCATATTATGATCGGCTACCATTAGCATCTAGCATCAATTACGCAGTGAACATTATTCAATACATTTACTATCTCATCCTCGCTATTGTTGGTGTTCCTGGTAAGTCTCTATATCCAGCTCTTCATTCTATAAACTATGTTTAACTGCATTACTGTACTTCTCATTTACTCTGCCCTTGCTGATTTTATTATCCCTCCAGCTATTATCTTTATATAACCATTGCTATCCGCATTATGGTTTGTGTAATTTAATCTCTCATCTTTGCTTCTGTTGTTGCCCTGGTAAGACTCTAGTTCCAGCCATGAGATATGTAAACCTTGCTTCACTGAAATACTGATTTGGAATTTATTTATTTTTTTGAAGACTGAAGGTAGTGTCATTGGTCTCCATAAGAAACTTCATACCCTATTTGTGAATCACTTACCTTTCACTGGCCAGTGTCTGAGACTGAACAAGACAGTCTACAACCTCTGTAGTAATTTAAACCTGAGCTGATTTCACCTCCATATTCTCTCCATCAACAAACATGCCTACTACCACCTCTGCAATAACTGCCATCTCCACCTCGGCCTCAGCCCATCTGCTGCATAAACTCTCATCTGTGCCTTTGTTAAATCTACACGTGACTATTCCAGTTCTATCATGGTCACCTTCCCAGTTATAAACCTTCATCAACCACATCCCAGCCTGCGGCGCTTTCTCAGTGAACATCAACGTCAGCTCGAGGAACAACACCTCATTGTCTGATTAGGCATTCTACAGACTTCCAGACTGCACATTGAGTTCAATAATTTCAGATCAAGACTGGCTCTTTTATTTATTTTGCTTTATCATTTTTTTTGCCATGTCCTGGCCTTAAACTGGATTTTTTATGTTGCTGCTTTTGGCTTGGGCTGTTCATTATTTTGTCATTTAACACCTTCGCTGCACTAACACTTTGTCTTTCACCACACCACAAGCACACTCTCTTTGCCTTTGCCCCATGACCTCCTTGTCAGTTAATCTCTATGACCCTCTGTCCTTTCAACACCTCTTTTTTCTCTTTTGCCCCACCCTTGCTTTATTTCCTTAAAACCTGACCTTTCTAACCTTTGCCAATTCTGATGAAAGGTCACAGGCCTGAAGCGTTAACTCTGCTTCACTCTCCACAGATGCTTCCAGACCTGCTGAGTCTTTCCAGCACTTTTTGTTTTCATTTAAGACTTGTAGTGGAGTTCCCCAGGGATCAATGTTGGGATCGATTCTCTTCCTGACAAATATTAATGACATGGACCTTGGTGCACAGGGCACAATTTCAAAGTTTGCAGATGATGCAAAACTTGGAAGCATTGTGAACTGTGAGGAGGATAGTGTAGAAATTCAAACGGACATAGACAAGTTGGTGGAATGGACAGACAGGTGGCAGATGAAGTTCAATGTGGAAAAATGTGATGTGATTCATTTCGATAGGAAGAACATGGAGAGGCCATATAGAATAAATTGTACAACTCTAAAGGGTGTGCAGGAGCAGAGGACCTGGGTGTGAGGTGATTCACTTTGGAAGGAGTAACAGCAATGCAGAGTACTGGGCTAATGGGAAGATTCTTGGTAGTGTAGATGAGCAGAGAGATCTTGGTATCCAGGTACATAAATCCCTGAAAGTTGCTACCCAGGTTAATAGGGCTGTTAAGAAGGCATATGGTGTGTTAGCCTTTATTAGTAGGGGGATCGAGTTTCAGAGCCACGGGGTCATGATGCAGCTGTACAAAACTCTGGTGAGGCCGCACCTGGAGTATTGCGTGCAGTTCTGGTCACCGCATTATAGGAAGGATGTCGAAGCTTTGGAAAGGGTGCAGAGGAGATTTACTAGGATGTTGCCTGGTATGGAAGGAAGGTCTTACGAGGAAAGGCTGAGGGACTTGGGGTTGTTTTCGTTAGAGAGAAGGAGGAGGAGAGGTGACTTAATAGAGACATACAAGATAATCAGAGGGTTAGATAGAGTGGATAGTGAGAGTCTTTTTCCTCGGATGAGGATGGCAAACACGAGGGGACATAGCTTTAAGTTGAGGGGTGAAAGATATAGGACAGATGTCAGAGGTAGTTTCTTTACGCAGAGAGTAGTAGGGGCGTGGAACGCCCTGCCTGCAACAGTAGTAGACTCGCCAACTTTAAGGGCATTTAAGTGGTCATTGGATAGACATATGGATGTAAATGGAATAGTGTAGGTCAGATGATCGGCGCAACATCGAGGGCCGAAGGACCTGTACTGCGCTGTAATATTCTAATTCTAAAAAAAAAAAATATATGCATGGGTCATTGAAGTTGGCAGGAGAGGTTGAGAGCACTTAATAAACCAGACAGTATCCTGTGCTTTATTCACAGCAGCATGGAATGCAAAAGCAAAGAGGTTATTTTGAACTTGTATGAGACACTAGTTTGGCCTCAGTGGCAGTATTACGTCTAGTTCTGGGCACCACACTTTAGGTAACGTGAAGACATTGGGGAGTGTACATAAACATTCACAAGAATGGTTCCAGAGATGAAGAATATCAGTTATGAAGAGAGACTGGAGAACTGGGAACATTTTCCTTAGAGAAGAGAAGGCTGAGAGGAGATTAGAAAAAAAGGTATTCACAATTATGAGGTATCTGGACAGAGTGGATAGGGAAAAACTGTCCCCACTCCTGAAAGGTTCTAAAACGAGAGGGCAAAGAATAAAAGTAATTGGTAAAAGAAGCAGAAGTAACATGAAGAAAACTTTTTCACACAGCGAGTGCTTAAGGTCTGGAATGCACTGCCTGAGAGTGTGGTGGAGGCAGATTCAATCGAGGCATTCAGGAGGAAATTGGATAGCTGTCTGAAAAGGAAAATTGTACAGAGTTACAGGGAGAAGGCAGGGAAGCGGTACTAGATGAATTGCTCTTTTGGACAGCCAGTGCAGACACGATGGACTGAATGGCCGCCTGTAACAATTCTGTGATTCTGTGACAGTTGACCACAAAATGAGCTTCCACCGTTATATTCGTGCCATCACTATCACCACCTATTTCCACTTCAATAACATCGCCTGATTTCACCCCTGTCTTAACTCATCCGCTGCTGAAGCTCTCAGTCATGCTTTCATTACCTGTAGACTGGACTATTCGAACTAATTCTCCCACAATCTACTGTCTGTAACCTTGAGGTCATCTAAAACTCTGCTGCCTGTGCCTTAACTCACAGCAAGTCTAATTCCCCAATCACTGACCGACATCAGCTCACAGTCAAGCAATGTCTTGATTTTAAAATTCTCATTCTTGTTTTCCAATCCCTCCATTGCCTCACCCCTCACTAACTCTGTAATCCCCTCCAGCCCCACAAACCTCTGAGATATCTCTGCTCCTCTAATTCTGGCCTCTTGTGCATCCCTGATTTTAATTACTCCACCATTGTGGCCACACCTTCAGTTGCCTCGGCCCAAAGCTCTGGAATACACGCCCAACACAGCTCCATCTCTCCATCTCTCCACCTCGCTTTTATCCTTTAAGACACTCCTTTAAAACTTGCCTCTTTGACCAAACATTTGGTCACCTAACCTAATATCTCCCTTGGTGGTTCAGTGTGATACTTTGTTTCATAATGCTGCTGTGAAGTACCTTGGGATAAGTTCTTGCTGAACTTTGCCAGACATGAATTGTCATTGGCATATCCATGTGGCTTGAAATTTATTATGCTATGCTTTTCCAAGCAAATAATATTTCTGTCCTGGGTTGTGAAATTTCACCACCACTGACGTCAGATTGACTGGACAGTACAGGGTTTACCACATCCCTCCTTTTTGTAAACTAGGTGTATAATTTGCAGCCCTCCAGTGCTCTGTCATCACTCCTATATCAAGAGAGAATTGATAGATTCTGTGCAGTGCTTCTTCCATTTGCACCATTCCTTCTCTCACCAACCCTCAGAATTCCCATCCAGACCGGGTAAATGTTCTACTTTATTGTGATACAAAAATTGTTGGATTGAAAGGGGTTAACTGAACCTGTTTGTTCAGTGACTGCAATTAATGTCAGGCTCCATGGACCTTAATTGTGTCACAGGAAGATTTCCCTCTTCTATTAATAAGGAGCTCCGTTCAATGTGTTATCACATCGTGCCAGTGGGAGTATCACATCACTCCCGGCACTAACAGGGTTCAGCGGCTCTGGAGAGAGGGAGAGGAAAGATCAGAATCAGAGAACAATAGATTGGAATGTTACAACAATGAACAGGAGTTTCATCTGGGAGTTTAACTTTCTTTCTGCAGATTATGATCAGTTCTCATTAAACAGTCGGATCTATTACTCACTGAGGAATATTCAATACATTTACTACCCCTTCCTGGCTATTATTGGTGTCCCTAGTAAGTCTCTGTATCTAGCTATTAATTCTATAAACCATGTTTAACTGCATTACCATTCTTGTCATTTCCTCTGCCCTCCTTGCTGCTGTTGTTATTCCTGGCAAATTTCAGTCTCCAGATATTAGCTCAATAAAACATTGCTATGTGCATTAGAGTGCTTGTAATTTACTCTCCCATCTTTGCTGTCTCTGGTAAGTCTCTATTTCCCGCTATGAGATCTGTAAAATTTGTTTCACTGAAATAATGTTCTTGCTATTTAAATTTGGGAAGAGTGCAGTTGTCATTGGTCTCTATAAGAAATTCCATCCACTATCCATGAACCATGATCTCCTCATTGCCAAATATCTGAGGCTGAACCAGACAGTTTGCAAACTCTGTCTTCTATTTAAATCTGAGCTGAGTTCATCTCCATATTCTCACCAACCCTGCCTACTATCACCTCTGTACTAACACACATCTCCACCTCTGCCTCAGCCTATCTGCTGCAGAAACATTCATCTGTGCCTTTGTTAAATATACACTTGACTATTCCAATTCTATCCTGGTCACACTCCCATTTATAAACCTCTATAAACCACAGCCCATCCAGAACTCTGCTACCTGTATTCTAACTCACACCAATCCCAATCACCCATCACCCTTGTGCTCACTGATTTACATTGACTCCCAGTCTGGCAGCACCTTAATTTTATTATTCTCATTCATGTGTTTGAATCCCTCCATGGCCTCACCCCTCCAGTTAGTCCCATTCCCCTGACTTTTCCCATATTCCTTTTGGCCTTCTAGTATTTTCTTCAATTAGCTTTAAAAATAAACTTCACCCCCTCTTTATTCTACCACTGACCACGATTTTCAGCTCCACAGCGCCACAGGGCCCAACGTCATGGACGCTTGGATCCATAAAATGGTATGAGCTGAGCTGCCGGTCACTTGCAGTGCTCCATGCTGGACAGGGATTTAGTGCTGGACAGGGATTTAGCCCGGGTTTATCAAGCATGTGCTGGTAGTGTGAGGAAGGGTCTGAATATGGTGCCACTCAGCCATTGCAGCAGCTTTGATATATGTCTTTGAAACTTGGCCTGTGCATGTCCACTGACCACCTGTGTAAGTCATTCTCAGCTGAACATATATTCAGCAGCACGAGGAGCCCCTCTAGTGTTATTTAAAAGGACCAGACATCCAACTTACAGGTGAGGGGCTTTTGACTTACTTTTGCTATTGTAAATTTAGTGGAGGTGCTGTGGATGGTTTTCTGGAGGTTGTGTTGTGAGCTGCTGCAGACATTCAGGGAGGACAGAGGATTTGGTGACCCAACTCTGGACGAGGTATGGGGACTGTAGTTGCAGTATCTCTGGGTCTGTAACATGACCAACAAATGGAGCAGAGGATGTTGAGAGGGGGCGCTCTCTAAAGAGGGAGGAGGAAGGGGCTTTACCCTACCCACCCTGGGTTTTCCAAGAGCACTTCCCGTACCTTACATTCACCAGGAGCAGTGTGTGAGGTGACTCTGATTCAAAAAGGAGTTAGTCACAGAGCGGTGTCACCTCCTGCAACACATGGAGCCTCACACCAGAGTGAGGACGGAGCTGTCAGTGGACGTTAAGATCGCAGTTTCATTTAAACTCTATATATTTGGATATTTCCAGGCAGGAGCAGGAGACATATCCAGTATAGATTAGTAGAGATTGATGGAGTCACAGCGTCATTTACGACACATAAGGAGGCCATTCGCCCATCATTTCCGGTTCTATGTGGAACAATCCAGTCAGTCTCAATCCCCTGCTCAATCCCCGTAGCCCTGCAAGTGCATTTCCTTCAGGTTCCACTCAGTTTCCTTTTGAAGTCATTGATTGTCTCGGCTTCCACCACTCTCATGGGCAGTGAGTTCCAGATCGTTACCATCCACTGTGTTAAAAAGTTCTTCCTCATATTCCACCTGCATCTCTTATCCAAAATGTTCCATTTGTGACCCCTAGTCCGTGTTTCATCACGGGAACAGCTTTTCCTTCAATATCTTATCTAAGCTTATAATAATCATGTACAGCTCTATCAAATCTATCTCAATCCCCATTGCTCCAGGGACAACAAATCCAGCTTCTCCAAACTGACCTTGTAACTAAACCCCCTATCCCTGAAACCATTCTGGTAAATCTCCACTGCACTCTCTCAAGGACCTTTACATCCTTCCTAAAGTGTGGTGATTAGAACTGGACAGAGCTCTCCAGTTCGAGTCTAACCAAAGCATTACAAAGTTTCAGCGTAGCATCTATAACAGCATACCTGGCACAAAAGAAAAAAAAAGGGAAAGGTAGCCAAATTATGGCTTGCAAGGGAAATTAGAGATAACATTAGATCCAAGGAAGAGGCACACAAATTCTCCAGGGAAAAAAAATACAACAGACCTGAATATTGGGAGCAGTTTTGAATTCAGCAAAGGAGGACATCGGGATTGATTAAGAAGCAGCAAATAGAGTACGAGAGTAAGCTTGTGTGGGCATAAAAACTGACTGTAAAAGTTTCTATAGGTATGTGAAGAGAAAACAATTGGTGAAGACAAATGTAGGTCCCTTACACTCAGAAACAGCGGAATTTATTATGCGGAACAAAGAAATGGCTGACCATCTAAGTGCATACTTTGATTCTGTCTTCACAAAGGAGGACACAAATATCATACCAGCAATGTTGGGGAATACAGGGTTTAGTGAGAGATAGGAAGTTAAATACATCAGTATTAGTAGAGAAATGGTGTTGGGCCTGATAATCTTAATCCAAGAATAATTCAGGAAGTGACCCTCGAAATAGTGGATGCACTGGTGGACATCTTCCTAGATTCCATGGACTCTGGAACAGTTCCTACAGATTGGACGGTAGCTCATGTAACCCCACTATTTAAAAAGGGATATATAGAGAAAACAGGGAATTATAGACCAATGAGCCTGACGTCGAAAGTGGGGAAAATCCTGGAGCCATTATCAGAGATTTTATAGCAGAGCACTTGGAGAACAGTGGTAGAATTGGACAAAGTCATCATGAATTTACGAAAATGAAATCATGCTTGTCAAATCTACTGGAATTCTTCGATGATTTAACTAGTAGAGTTGATGAGGGGGAGCCAGTGGATATGGTTTATTTGGACATTCAGAAGGCTTTTGACAAAGTACCATAGAAGAGATTAGAGTGTAAAATTAAAGCAGATGGGATTGGGGGTAGTTTATTGTGATGGATAGAAAATTGGTTGCCAGACAGGAAACAAAGAGTGGGAACAAACGGGTCTTTTTCTGAATGGCAGAACGTGAACAGTGGGTACCACAGGGATCGGTGCTAGGACTCCAGCTACGCACAATATATATTAATGATTTAGATGAGGGATTTAAATGTAATATCTCGACATTTTCAGATGACATAAAATTGGGTGGGAGGGTGAGTTGTCAGGAGGATGCATAGAGGCTTCAGTGTGATTTGGGCAAGTTGAGTGAGTGGGCAAATGCATGGAAGATGCAATATAATTGTGGGCAAATGTGAGGTTATCCACTTTGGTAGCAAAATCAGGAAGGCAGATTATTATCAGAACTGGTATAAACTGAGAGAAGGGAATTATTGGTGTTCTCGTACACGAGTTGCTGAAGGTAAGCATGCGGGTGCAACAGGCGGTAAAAAGGCAAATGGTACGCTGGCCTTTATAACGAGAGGATTCGTGTACAGGAGCAGGGATGTCTTGCTGCAATTATACAGAGCCTTGGTGAGGTCACATCTGGAATATTGTGTTCAGTTCTGGTCTCCATATATGAGGAAGAAGGTTCTTGCAATAGAAGGAGTGCAGCGAAGGTTTACCAGACTCATTCCTGGAATGGCGGGACTGATGTATGAGGAGAAATTGAGTCGGTTAGGATTATATTCGCTGGAGTTCAGAAGAGTGAGGGAGGGATCTCATAGAAACCTGCAGAATTTTAATCAGTCTGGATAGACTAGATGCAGGAAGGATGTTCCCGATGTTGGGGTGTCCAGAACCAGGGGTAACAGTCTAAGGATAAGGCGTAAACCTTTCAGGACTGAGATGAGGAGAAACGTCTTCACCGGGAGAGTGGTGAGCCTGTGGAATTCGCTACCACAGGGAGCAGTCGAGGCCAAAACATTGTATGTTTTTAAGAAGGAGTTAGATATAGCTCTTGGTTCTAAAGGGATCAAAGGATATGACGGGAAAAGATTACTGAGTTGGATGATCAGCGATGATCATAACAAATGCCGCAGCAGGCTCGAAGGACCGAATGGCCTACTTCTGCTCCTATTTTCTATGTTTCTATGTTTCCCTGCTTTTGTATCCTTGCCTCCAAGATCTGATATGTTTTGCTAAACACTCTCCTAATATGTCCTGCCACCTGCAATGATAAATGCATATGGATCCAAGATCCGTCTGCTCCTGCACAATGTTCAGAACTGTGTCATTAAGTCTATATTGCCTTCCTATTCCTTCTGGCAAAAGGCATCACCTCACACTCCTCTGTACTAAATTCCACCTGCCATTTCTCTGTTAATTCTGCTGGATTGTCGATATCCTGTTGCAGGCAGTTTGTCTCATCCTCAGTGTTTGCCACGCGTCCAAGTTTGGTGTCATTGGCAAGCCTTGAAATTCTGCTCTGTATTCCAAGATCCAAGTCATTTATATATAGCAAAAAAAAAGTGGTTCCAGCACTGACCCTTGTGGAACATCACTGCCTACCATCCTCCAGTCTGAAAACTACCATTTAACACGACTCACCCTTTTCTTTCCATCAATCAATATTTGATCCAATTGGATGCTAATCCATGTCATTCAATTTTGTTATCCAACATTTTAGAACATAGAACATAGAACAGTACAGCACAGTACAGGCCCTTCAGCCCACGATGTAGTGCCGAACCTTTAACCTACTCTACGATCAAACTACCTACACACCCTTCATTCTACTATCATCCATGTACCTATCCAAGAGTCACTTAAATGTCCCTAATGTATCTGCTTCTACTACCGCCGCTGGCAGTGCTTTCCACGCACCCACCACTCTCTGTGTAAAGAACCTACCTCTGACATCTCCCCGAAACCTTCCTCCAATCATCTTAAAATTATGCCCCCTGGTGATAGCCCTTTCTGCCCTGGGAAAATGTCTCTGGCTATCCAATCTATCTATGCCTCTCATCATCTTGTCCCCCTCTGTCAAGTAACCTCTCATCCTTCTTCGTTCCAATGAGAAAAGACCGAGCACCCTCAACCTTTCTTCGTAAGACATGCCCTCCAGTCCAGCCAGCATCCTGGTAAATCTCCTCTGCACCCTCTCTAAAGCTTCCACATCCTTTTGTGTGGTACTTCATCAAACGCTTTCTTAAAATCCATGTAGACCATCCACCACATTCTTTTCATCAACCTGCTCTGTTACTTCATCAAAATAAATTGAATTAGTTCATGAAAGCATGATCTGCTTTTTAAAAATCCGTGCAGACAACCCTTAATTAACTCAAACATCTCCTAGTGTGTGTTGATTTTTTTCCCGCTGATTTAGTTTCTAAAACCTTCCTCATCACTGATGTTAAACGAACTGACCAGTAGTTACGAGGCCTGTGTGTTGTCCATTCCCATTGATAATTCTGGGAGGTGAGGGTGACCATCTATGTCATCGTTTTTTCGCTCAGCAGGGAGAAGCAGAATGAGAGATCCTGTGGCTTTGTCAGGACAGCGGGAATCCTGATGGTGGAGGTGTCTCTGCGGGGGCCCCATGTCAATGGGGAGAAGTACAGGAACTGAAAGAACTCTCACTCCATTAATGTACAGTTGGTGTGTGAGCATGCCCAGTACATCATGTTGGTGAATGTTGACTACCCTGTCAGCAGCCACCATACCTTCATTCTGAAGCAGTCAGCCATTCTCAACACTTAGGGCTTCCATACAGAACCAGAATGTGGCTCCTCGGAGGCAAAGAAAAAAACCGTCTAGACACAGCTCATGTTTCTACATCCCCAAACTACCTACCACCGCCAGACAACCTCCCACAATTAATATGTGTATAATGTGAGCAATGGAGTCACCAGGAACATGGTGGGACAGGCCATCGGTGTGATGAAGCAATGCTTTCAATGTCTGAACCGCACGGGGAGAGCCCTTCAGTACACACTGGAGCAGGTGTCCAAGTTCATGGTGTTCTGCTGCACCCTTCATATCATCACCATCATGAGGACACAGGCATTGGCAGCAGGAATCCGGAGGACACCTCAGGAGGAGGAGGAGGACGCAGGGAGGATATTTCCTGGACGCCTTCGAACTAGACAAGCTGTCGGAGAGTCCCTGCTAAGATTTTGTTTCCCATAGGACAACTTCCCTTTCCCACCATGGATCACCCATTCTCCACCATTTCACCCATCTGAGATGCCCCATCACAGTGTTCCCTTGGTCACCATCCTGTAATAAAAACCACCAACATAAACCTTTTCAGTAACATCTTTATCCAACAACACATCCAATTATACAAAAAGAAAATGGAACTATTCACCCTTGTATATTCCCTTAGTCTCTGTCTTGTGCGTTCCCTCGACTTGCCTCGTGCTCCCCAGTGTTTCCCTAGTGACTGCAGCATGGCTGGTGGAAGACTGCTGACTTTCATTCGGGGAGACTGCAGATGACCTTGCAGGACGTCCTCGAGCAGCTCTGGGCCTTGAGGGCTTCGATTCAAACTGTACCACCTCGACATAGGCAGCAGCCCAGTAATGTTCTGATCTGAGTCCTGTGTATTATAGCACGTTTGTGACCTCGCTCTCCGGGAGCTGCCACATGCACTATCCTTTCCCCCTGCCCTGGCTGCAGTTTGTGCGTTTTCGGTGTATCAGCATGTGCAGATTCCGACTCTATACCAGCCTCTAAGGCACACACAGTGGAAGTATTTGAGCTGGAGGCTGTGAGTATCAGACTAAGTGATGGGGCTTCACCATCAGTCCTGTGCTGATGCTCTCTCTCTGTCTCCTGGAGCTGCTGTGACTGGGAAGCTGGCAGTTTTGGGGGACCATTGGGAAGTGTAAAATCAGAAGGGTCGTATTGGGATGAGAGATTGTGGGTGGGTTGGAAAGCAGGAGGTCCATGATCCCACCATCTCCAGCTTGTACATCATCCCAGACAGCAGGATGCGGGGGGAGGTGGGAGTTAAGAAGGGGCATAAGACAGGAACATAGCATCATCCTGAATGCTCTTGGTGATGCCGGAGGCCACGGGCTCTGTCACAGCCGGTCCCATGATGTGAAGAACCATCTCCTCCCTCAAGCTCAGGGGTTGAAGGTATGTCTGGTCACTCGCCGGTTCACTTGCTGCTCCCTGTGATTATGGGTCACCTTGTCCTGCAAGAAAGAAGGCAGAATATTAATGATTGTTTTACACTGTGTTTTGATGATGTGCCTGCCATAGCTGAATAGCTGTAGGTAATTGGAGGCAGTGAGAGGTGGGTGTGAGGCTGCTATCAGTACAAGGTGTGTGAGGGTGAGGTGGAGTATGTGAATGTTAGGTGTGAGTCCTGAGTGTTAGGGACTGCTGATGGGTGAGTGACGGGGGTGTGGTGTATTGAGCAGTGTGAGAGGTTGGTGATGTTTTGGGTAGGAGATGCCATTTGGAGATTAATTCAATGACATTGACCACCCGTATGAGCTCATTAAACTTCTTCTGGCTCTGCTGCCAGATTCTCGTGGCGAGAATTCTTGCATTGACCTCCCTGGCCACCTTCACCGATTCCCTTCGCATGACGTTCCTTGAGAGTCTCCACCCCACCACACGGAAACAGAGCCTCTCTCCTCCTGTCACCCTTCGTAACTAAGACATCCATCCCCACATCCGTGAACCGCAGAACCCTCTGTTGCAGTGTGCTATTTACCTTGTCTCCAATTGCAGAATTTACAGTGAGCACCAGCAGCCTCCAGTGAATCAGTGCATCACCTCTTTAAGAGGGACAGACTGCGTTTAAAAGCTGAACCTGGCTGAAACATGTGTCAGCCTCACACACCTTTAGGGCCCTGTTAAGCATCCAGACAGACAGCAGCGCGGGTTACCCGGGGTGGCACGTAGAATTCATGGAAATGAGGAGGCAGCAGGAAGTGTGTTTGTCACCTGCCTCAACAGGAACGGGCACGGGCAGATCATAATCCCTCTGCCCAAAAACACGACGTACTCTCTATTTCTATTTGCTGTTCTCTCTTTCAAACTTTCTCACACTCTGTCTTTCTCTCTCTCTTCACTCACTTTCTCTTGCTCATAAAATAAGAGATTGATGCAGCACAGAAGAAGGCTATTCGGCCCTTTGTGTCAGTGCTGTCTCTTCGAAAGAGCCATCTAATTCGTTCCTCTTTCCTCCTCTTTCCCCAGATTCCTGTTTTTCTTTTCCTTTTCAAGTATTTGCTAAATTGCCTTTTGAATGATATTATTGAATCTGCTTCCACCATGTTTTCAGCCAGTGAATTCCAGATCCCAACAACTCGCTGTGGAAGAAAATTCTCCTCATTTCACCTCTGGTTTTTTTGTCAATTACCTTCAGTCTGTGTCTTCTTAATACTGAACTTTAGATTTTTGGATTTAGAAATACATCACTCGATCAGGCCCTTCGGCCCACCGAGTCTGTGCCGACCATTAACCACCCACTTATACTAATCCTACACTAATCCCATATTCCTACCACATCCTCACCTGTCCCTATATTCCCCGACCACCTACCTATACTAGGGGCAATTTATAATGGCCAGTTTACCTATCAACCTGCAAGACTTTTGGCTGAGGGAGGAAACCCACAAACTCCACACAGGCAGTACCCATAATATGAGGCTGCAATGCTTACCACTGCGCCACTGCGCCAACCCTGTTTCTGACACTGGAAACAGTTTCACATTGATTACCTTATCAAAACCCTTCATAATTTTGAATTTTATATCAAATCTCCCCTTACCTATCACTGCTCTAATGAGAACAATCCCAGCTTTTCGAATCTATCCACGTAACTGTATTCGCAGATCCCTGGTACCATTCTAGTAATTCACCTCTGTATCTTCACTACGTCCTTGACATCCTTACCAATGTGTGGTGATCAGAATTGGACACAATTCTCCATCTGGGACCTAACCAATGATGTATAAATATCAGCATTTCCTCCTGAGTTTTATTACTCTGTGTCTCTCTCTCTAACACCAAGGACACTGCATGCTGCTATCTAAGATCTGTGTGTTTACACCCTAGGTCTCTCTAATCATGCACTCACTCGATAATGGTATCATTTATTTTATATTTTTTCTTCTCATACTTCCTACCCAAATGTCTCACTTCACATTTCAATGTGTTAAATTCCATCTGCCATGTTCCTGCCCATTTCATCAGTCAGTCGCTGTCCTCCTGAAGTCTGTTACTATCCTTCTCACTGTTTATTAACATTTCTGGGTTTCCTTCCATCTGAAAACTTGAACATTACCCCCTCTGTACACAAGCCCACTGCATTGGCATGCAACACCAGGGATCCCAACAGTCACCCTGGGGAACCCCACTGTGTACTTCGCTCCAGCTGAAAAGCAGCCATTATTCCCTACTCTCTGATACCTGTCACCTAACTAATTTCTTGCATGCTGGGATTGAAAAAGAAAATAAAGGACTTCCATTTATGTAGCGCCTTTCATGACTACTGCATGTTCCAAAGCGATTTATAATCAACGTATACTTATAATGCCTACTCACTCTTGTACTGTCGGAAAAAGGGCAGCCAATTTTCGCACAGCAAGATCCCACAAGCAGCAATGTGATAATGACCAGATCTGTTTTTATGATGTTGCTTGATGGATAAATATTGTCCAGGCCACAGGGAATAAATCCCCTGATCTGCTGCTAAATAATCCCACAGGATCATTAGCATCCACCTGAGAGGGCAGATGGGGCCTTGGTTTAACGTTTCATTCCAAAGACTGCTCATCTGATAGCGCAATACTCCCTCAGTACTGTCGCTGCACTGTCAGCCTTGATTCTTGTGAAAAAGTCATTTCATGACACTTGATCCTGGAAGCTTGTGACTGAAAGTGGAGAGAGCTACAAACTGTGCCTCGGCTGACTTTGGCCCTTTAATCCCATGTGTTTCTAATTGGGTCACACGGCTGTTATATAGTACTTTATCAAACACCTTTTGAAACGATAGGAAAATTGTAAAAGTACAGGCAGGAAAAGTCATAGAAACATATAATAGCATTGCATGGAAGGGGGTCATTTGGTCTATGAAGTCTATGCTGGCTCTTTCGATGAGTTTCCAGTGAGTTCCACACCCTGGATCTTTCCCAGATCCTTGAACTTTTCCCCTTAATATCTAACCAAATCACTTTTTGAACCTACTTTTGAATCTGTATCCTTCAGCCTATCATACAATAATTTGCAAATCCGAAACAAAAATTGCATTACAATAATCCCCATGTCAACTCTGCTTCTTTGTTCCAATCACCATAAATCTATGTCCTCTGGTTAATGGCCCCTCATACATTAGAAACATTATATAATTTACATAAACCCTTCATGATGTTAAATATCCCTATCTGATCACCTTGCAAATGTCCCTGCTCCAAGGAAAACAATCGCAGCTACATAACTGTAATCCCTCATCCCTGGAAAAGTTCCAGTAAAACTCTTCTGTCCCCTCTCCAATGTTTCATGTCCTTCCTAAAGTGTGGTTTCCAGTATTGGACACAATACTCCAGATGGAGCCGGACTAGTCTTTTCTATAGGGTTAACACAATATCCTGGCCAGTCTACTCTGTGTCTCTATTAATCAAGCCGAGTAATCTATTTGCTTTGTGAACTGTTTGTTAACCTGTCCAGCTACTTTCAAAGATTGCATACAAACACCTCAGGTCTCTCTATTACTCTCAATAGCTTTAAAGTTGTGCCATTCAGCTTGTATTATCCCTGGTCATTCATCCGGAAGAAAATGGGCTTATCAGTGATAGGCAACATGGTTTTGTGCAGGGAAGGTCATGTCTTACCAACTTAATAGAATTCTTTGAGGAAGTGACAAAGTTGATGGATGAGGGAAGGGCTGTAGATGTCATATACATGGACATCAGTAAGGCGCTTGATAAGGTTCCCATGGTAGGCTGATGGAGAAAGTGAAGTCGCATGGTGCCCAGGGTGTACTAGCTAGATGAATAAAGAACTGGCTGGGCAACAGGAGACAGAGAGTAGCAGTGAAAGGGAGTTTCTCAAAATGGAGACGTGTGACCAGTGGTGTTCCACAGGGATCCGTGCTGGGACCACTGTTGTTTGTGATATACATAAATGATTTGGAGAAAAGTATAGGAGGTCTGATTCGCAAGTTTGCAGACGACACTAAGATTGGTGGAGTAGCAGATAGTGAAGGGGACTGTCAGAGAATACAGCAGAATATAGATAGACTGGTGAGTTGGGCAGATAAATGGCAGATGGAGTTCAATCAGGGCAAATGCGAGGTGATGCATTTTGGAAGATCCAATTCAAGAGTGAACTATACAGTAAATGGAAAAGTCCTGGGGAAAATTGATGTACAGAGAGATTTGGGTGTTCAGGTCCACTGTTCCCTGAAGGTGGCAACGCAGGTCAATAGAGTGGTCAAGAAGGCATACGGCATGCTTTCCTTCATCGGACGGGGTATTGAGTACAAGAGTTGGCAGGTCATGTTACAGTTGTATAGGACTTTGGTTCGGCCACATTTGGAATACTGCGTGCAGTTCTGGTCGCCACATTACCAAAAGGATGTGGATGCTTTGGAGAGGGTGCAGAGGAGGTTCACCAGGATGTTGCCTGGTATGGAGGGCGCTAGCTATGAAGAGAGGTTGAGTAGATTAGGATTATTTTCATTAGAAAGACGGAGGTTGAGGGGGGACCTGATTGAGGTGTACAAAATCATGAGAGGGAGAGACAGGGTGGATAGCAAGAAGCTTTTTCCCAGAGTGGGGGATTCACTTACAAGGGGACACGAGTTCAAAGTGAGAGGGGAAAGTTTAGGGGGGATATGCGTGGAAAGTTCTTTATGCAGAGGGTGGTGGGTGCCTGGAACGCATTGCCAGTGGAGGTGGTAGACTCGGGCACGATAGCGTCTTTTCAGATGTATCTAGACAGATACATGAATGGGCAGGAAGTAAAGAGATACAGACCCTTAGAAAATAGGCGACAGGTTTAGATAGAGGATTTGGATCGGCGTAGGCTTGGAGGGCCGAAGGGCCTGTTCATGTGCTGTAATTTTCTATGTTCTTTGTTCTTTGCATGCAGCTCACCATCACCTTCTCAAGGACAATTATGGATGGGCAATAAATGCTGCCCTAGTCAACGACACCCACATCCCATGAACGGATAATATATATCAAATCTTCTGACAATGTATCTCCTCACACATCTGCCATGCCAAGTAAATATTAGGAAGACTGCTGCCGTTGTTTTCAAACCCCACGTCAAAAGTTTCCTAGCTACAGACTGGATCTCTCTCCTTGGCAACTGTCTGAAACTAAAGCAAACTGTTCACAACCTGGTTTCATAGTTGATGCTGCGACGAGCTTCCTGCTAAATATTACTAAAACAGCCTACTTACACTTCCGTATCATCACCCAACTTTGCCCCTCTCTCAGCTCTTCTGCTGATGAAACAGTCCCCCTTGCCTGTGTTACCTGTAGACTCGACTAGTCCAACACACTCCTGGCTGGTCTCCCACATTCTACTCTCCATAACCCTGAGGTGATCCAATGCACTGCTGCCCACGTCCTAACTCACACCAAGTCCTGTTCACCCATTACCCCCTGTACTCACTGACCTACATTGGCTCCTGGTCAGCAACACCTCAATTTTAAAACTCTCAGTCTTCTTTTCAAATCCTTCATTATCTCACTCTTCCTTATCTGTGTAATCTCCTCCAGCCCGACAACCCTCCGAGATATCTGCACTCATCTATTTCTGGCCTCTTGAGCATCTCCGAGTTTAATTGCTCTACCATTGGTGGTCCTGCCTTCAGCTGCCGAGGCCCTACGCTCTGGAAGAGTAGAGCAGAACTTCCAGGGAGGAATTCCTGGAAGATAAATGTCAGTGAATTAAACACTAAAATAAAAGCAAAATATTGCGGATGCTGAACACTGGAAATACTCAGTTGGTCTGGCAGCATCTGTGCAGAGAGAAACAGAGTTAATATTTCAGATCTGTGCCCCTTCATCAGAACTGGTAAACGTTAGAAATGTAACAGTCTTTGAGCAAGTGAAAGAGGGGAAGGGGGAAGAAGAACAATAAGGAAGGACTGTGATGGGACAGAGAGGGGATAGATTAAATTACAGACTGTTACATTCCTAACGTTTACCAGTTCTGATGAAGGGTCAGAGACCGGAAACATTAACTCTGCTTCTCTCTACACAGATGCTGCCAGACCTGCTGAGTATTTCCAGCACTTTCTGGTCTCATCCCTAAGCTTTTGAATTCTCTCCCCAAACCCTAAATGCAATAAGCTGCACTGAGTCCAGTTTTAGGGAGTCCTGCTTGGACAGAGTACGAAATGCAGTAAAGTTAACGAGTGATTGAATTTTAAGTGGTCTAAGAGTCGATCTCTTTCCAACAATTTGTTAATTTTACATTTAGCATTTCACTTAATTTTAAGCTGAATTTGTACTTTATTTCACAATCAGTTTGTGAGAATTGGACAGTTAATTGATGCTGATGGAAAAGGAAGGTCAGTGTCAGCTTGGATTTAAAACTGACTTAATGACAGAAAACAGTGAGTTGCGGTAAATAGTTGGTATTCAAACTGGAGAAAAATAGACAGTGGTGTTCCCCAAGGGTTAGTGCTAGGAACACTGTTTTATTCTGATATGTATAAATGATTTGGATAATGGCTTACAGAGAAACATTTCAAAATTTGCAGGTGATACCAAACTTGGAGGCGGGGCAGGCATTGAGGTTGATACCAATCGATGTCAGAGGACAGAGATAGGCTAGCAGAATGGGCAGACGAGAGGCAAATGGAATTTAATACAGATAAGTGTCAAGTGATGCATTTTATCAGAAGTAACAGGGAGAGGCAATATACACTTAATGGTAAAGTTCGAAAGAGTGTGCAGAGACAAAGGGACATGGGGTTCATTCACATGGATCCCTGAAGGTGGCAGGATGTATTGAGAGAGTCGTCAGTAAAGCATATGGGATCTTGGGCTTCATAGATAGAGGTGGTGAGTTCAGAAGAAGGAAAGTTATGCTGTAACTTTATGAAGCTCTGGTTAGGCCCCAACTGGAGTACTGCATCCAGTTCTGTTCACCACACTTTAGGAAGGATGTGAGGGTCATTGACTGGGTGTCGAAGAGGTTTACTTTAATGGTTCCAGAGATGGAGGATTTTCAGTACAATATAGTCTGTAAAAGCTGGGATTGTCTTCCTTGGAGTAAAGGAGATTGAGGGGAGATTTGATACATGTATACAAGATGATGACCTGTTTGGATAAGGTAGACAGGAAAAGATGTTCCCATTAGCCGATGGTACAAGGACTAGAGTTAAGATTGAGGGCTGGAGTTAAGGGGGATGTGATGAACAACATTTTTACACAACGAGTGGTAATGGCCTGGAAATCATTGCCTCCGAGGGTGGTGGAAGCAGAGAAGGTGAATTATTTCAAAAGGATATTGGATGAACACTTGATGTTAATAAACTTGCAGGAATATGGAGTCAGAGCTGGGGAATGAGACTGGCTGGATTTATCGACAAAGAGCTGGCATGGACTCGATGAGCAGAATGGCCTAATTCTGTGCTGAAATGACTATGACTCTACGACTCTCTGACAGGGGAATACTATTACTACTTTTAGTTTAGTTTAGAGATACAGCACTGAAACAGGCCCTTCGGCCCACCGAGTCTGTGCGGACCATCAACCACCCGTTTATACTAATCCTACACTAATTCCATATTCCTACCACATCCCCACCTGTCCCTATGTTTCCTCACCACCTACCTATACTACGGGCAATTGCTAATGGCCAATTTACCGATCAACCTGCAAGTCTTTGGCATGTGGGTAGAAACCGGAGCACCCGGAGGAAACCCACGCAAACACAGGGAGAACTGGCAAACTCCACACAGGCAGTACCTAGAATTGAACCCGGGTCACTGGAGCTGTGAGGCTGCGGTGCCAACCACTGCACCACTGTGCCGCCCTATACTGGGAAAGTTTATAATGGACTGGGCAGTATCACCCTGGAGAACCCCGTGATGTAAGTGAAATGTTTGATGCCCCAGAACGTGGTTAACAAATGTCCTTCACAAACAGAATAAATCAGTTCAGTCCCACTGACAATTCTGGAGTCATTCACAATGGGGAGTAATTTCTCCTCGTATTCTCTACATAGGACAGCAGTCAGGCTTTTCACTGTGTCCACCACCTCCATGTTGAAAGTCTTGTCAGGGTTAGGTGAGATAAGACACGTTGCCTGGGCGACAGATTTCTTCAATTGTGTTGCTGCTTCTCTGCTCTCTTCAGTCCAACCAGGTTAAATCTGGTCATCATCACCATTAGTTAGTTCATAAAGAGGAGTCACAGTCTCTGCAAATCGAGGGATGAGGGTCCACTGATACCCTGCCAGCCTGAGGATAGGACACAGGGTAGTCTTTGAGGTGGACAGGGGTAGACACTGGATGAGGGTCCACTGATACCCCACCAGCCTGAGGATAGGACACAGGGCAGGACTTTGAGGTGAACAGGGGTAGACACTGGATGGTCTCGGCCTGACGCTGGTGTGGGCTGATGCAGGATGATCTGATCTGGGCACGTAGAAAGGTGACACGGTCTTGCACCAGCTGGGCCTTACGTGGATGTTCTTTTAGTCCAGCTCCCAAAGTCACTGCAGTAGTTCCTGTAAAAGGGTTAAATGTGTGGACACGGTGATGAGAAGATCATCGACATATTGCAGCGAGCAGGAAGACTGTGAAAAGCTCAGAAGGGACCCGGCTACACGTTTGTTGAAAATAGTGGGGTTATTGTGGAACCCCTTGTGACAGACATGTCCAGGGGTATCTCTGGTCCTCAGAAGTGAATGTGAATTTAATTTGTTTCTCTAGTTTTACTGGGATACTCCAATAAACATTAGAGATATCCAGGGTGGAGAAGACAGCCCTGCCACTGAGAATCCGGGAGAGTAGGGTGGGTGTCTATCAGACAACCGGGTTCACGCAGGGTTGACTGAATTGAGTTTGTGGTGGTCAATAGTCAGTCACCAGCTGCCATCCGGCTTTCCAACCAGTCAAATCGGGCAGTTAGAAGGGAACATGGCTTCGTGAACTACACCCTGGTATAACAATGACATGATATTGTCTGGAATGCATCACATAATCTCAGCTCGGTAAGAATACTGCTTCATGGATCATGCAATGGTCAGTTAATTTCTTCGGGTCTGCTCATGTTTGCACAGTTATCTTTATGGGTTGTGGATACACTCGACACGGACTCGAGAATCGCCTGTACCTCAGGGTGATCAGAGCTGTCTGGTTCCCACTCCTCTGATATTTTAATCATGAATATTGAGGGTGCATTGGACACCAGAGTAGGGGTATGTTTTAATGTTCTACAATATACAAATATAGGGATAATCAATTACTGCTGATAACCTTTGAGCACATTACTGCCCAGTAGTCCCTGTCCATTATGCAGGATCATATAAAAGGGAGGCAGGACTTTGACATGAGCTGTGTTCCCTCTCCTACACCAATATAAGATCTGATCCAGGGTCACAGATTAACCAAAAGGAGGTCGAAGGGTCACAAGCAGTTTATTGAGGAGTAACAGTTCAAATACAGCACAAAATCAGAATAGACATAGTGGACATACCGCCTGTGGCAGGTGAGAAAGGCTTTCTGGCTATGGATCAAATGTAAGAAGCTATTAGTAAAGACGTTATAACAGGACACACAGAATAATTCAAGGTGATCAGGCAGAGTCAACATGCTTTTGTGAAACGGAAACCATGTTTAACCAATTTATTGACGTTCTTTGAAGAAGTAACAGGTGCTGTGGATAAAGGGGAACTGGTGGATGTACTATACTTAGATTTCCAGAAGGGATTTCATAATGTGCCACATCAAAGTTCATTGCGGAATATAAAAGCTCATGGTGTAGGGGGCAACCTATTGGCTTAGATAGAAGATTGGCTAGCTAACAGGAAACCGAGAGTAGGCTTAAATGGATCATTTTCTGTTTGGCAAGATGTAACGAGTGGTGTGTCACAGGGATCAGTGCGGGTGCCTTAGCTCTTTACAATTTATATAAATCACTTGGATGAAGGGGCCAAAGGTATGTTTGCTAAATATGCTGATAACAGAAACGTCGGTCAGACAGTATGTTGTGACGTGGACACAAGTGAACCACAAAGGGGTAGATAGATTGAGTGATTGGGCAAAGATCTGGTAAATGGAGTATAATGTGGGAAAATATGAAATTGTCCATTTTGGCAGGAAGAATAAAAATTAAGCATATAATCACAATGGTGAGAGATTTCAGAGCTCTACCATCCAGGGGGAACTGAGAGTCCTTGTGCATGAATTGTAAAAGGTTAATATGTAGGTATTGCAAGTCATTAGGAAAACTAATAGAATGTTATCGTCCAATGCAGGAGGAATTGAATACAAATGTAGGGAGGTTATGTTTCAGTTATATAGGGAGACCACTTCTGGAATACTGTGTACAGTATTGGTCTACTCATTTAAGGACAGGTGGAAATGCATTCGAAGCAGTTCAGAGATGGTTTACTAGACTAATGCCTGGAATGGGGGTGTTCTCTAATGAGGAAAGGCTGCACAGGCTAGGCTTATGTCAGCTGGAGTTTAGAAGAGTAAGAGGCGACTTGATTGAAACTTATAAGATTCTGAGTGTGGGACAGAGCAAATGAGGCCGACAGAGAGAGAAAGAACGAGAGAGAGAGAGCTCAATTCAGCTGCTGCTAAAAACCTCATCCATGCCTTTTTTTATCTCGAGACTTGACTATTCTAACACACTCCTGGCTGGTCTCCCACATCCTGCTCTCTGTAACCTGTGGTCATCCAAAACTCTGCTGCCATCTTCTAATTTGCACCAAATTCTGTTCATCCAACATCCCTGTGCTGACTGCCCTACATTGGCTCTTGGTCCAATAACACCTCAATTTTAATATTCTCACTCATGTGATCAAATCCCTCCATGTCCTCACCCCTCTGATTATCCCAATCCCCTGTTCATTTCCAATGTTCCTGAAACTTGTTCCTCTTAAAAATCTTTTTTCCAATTCCGGCTTAAAAGTGAGTTTCTTTCCCTCTGCCTCTCTTCATATAACATAGAACATAGAGCATAGAACAGTACAGCACAGTACAGGCCCTTCGGCCCACGATGTTGTGCCGAACATTTAACCTACTCTAAGATCAAACTAACTACCTACCCTTCATTCTCCTATCATCCATGTACCGATCCAAGAGTCGCTTAAATTTCCCTAATGTATCTGCTTCTACTACCACCACTGGCAGCGCATTCCACGCTCCCACCACTCTCGGTGTAAAGAACCTACCTCTGACATCTCCCTGAAACCTTCCTCCAGTCACCTTAAAATTATGCCCACTAGTGATAGCCCTTTCCACCTGGGAAAAAGTCTCTGACTATCCACTCTATCTATGCCTCTCATCATCTTGTACCCCTCTATCAAGTCACCTCTCATCCTTCTTCGCTCCAATGAGAAAAGCCCTAGCTCCCTCAATCTTTCTTCATAAGACATGCCCTCCAGTCCAGGCAGCAACCTGGTAAATCTCCTCTGCACCCTCTCGAAAGCTTCCATACCCTTCCTATAATGAGGCGACCAGAAGTGAACACAATATTCCAAGTGTGGTCGAACCAGGGCCTTATAGAGCTGCAGCATAACCTCGCAGCCCTTAAACTCAATCCCCCATTAATGAAAGCCAACACACCATACGCCTTCTTAACAACCCTATCAACTTGGGTGGCAACTTTGAGCGATCTCTGGACATGGACCCCAAGATCCCTCTGTTCCTCCACACTACAAAAACCCTGTCTTTAAGCCTGTATTCTGCATTCAAATTCGACCTACCAAAATGAATCACTTCACACTTTTCCAGGTTGAACGCCATCTGCCACTTCTCAACCCAGCTCTGCATCCTGTCAATGTCCCGTTGCAACCGACAACAGCCTTCCACACTATCCACAACTCCAGCAACCTTCGTGTCATCGGCAAACTTGCTAACCCAGCCTTCCACTTCCTCATCCAAGTCATTTATAAAAATCACAAAGAGCAGAGGTCCCAGAACAGATCCCTGCAGAACACCACTGGTCACCGAGCTCCATGCTGAATACTTTCCATCTACTAACACCCTCTGTCTTCTATGGGCCAGACAATTTTGTATCCAGACAGCCGCAGTGTGGTCTTCCTGACCACACATTTCATCTCTCCTGCTCCACTCATGCTGTGGAAGCTTGGATCCATAAAATGGTGTGAGCTGCACTGCCGGTCACATCCAGCACATTGTACAGGACACCCAGGCTGGCCGGGGTGCTCGTGTCGGTGTAACGTGTGTGTGTCTGTAGTGTGAGGAGAGGTCTGAATATGAAGTCGATCAGCCATTTCAGCAACTTTGATGTACGTCTTTGATACTTGGTCCTTGCATGTATACTGACCACCTGTGTTAGTCACTCTCAGCTGAACATACATTCAGCAGCACGAGGATCCCCCTCTAGTGTTAGTTAAAAGGACCAGGCGTCCAACTTGCAGGTGAGGGGCTTTTGACTTACTTCTGTTATTACAAAGTTAGTGGAGGTGCTGTGGATGGTTTTCTGGAGGTTGTGTTATGAGCTGCTGCAGACATTCAGGGAGGAGAGAGGACTTGGTGACACAACTCTGTACGATGAATGGGGACTGTAGTTACAGTGTCTCTGCGTCTGTAACATGATCAACAAATGGAGCAGAAGCTGCAGAGAGAGGGAAAGTTCTGGAAAGAAAGAGGAGGAATGGCCTCTGCCCTACCCACCCTGGGTTTCCAAGAGCAAAAAGGGCAGTGGTCCTAATATTGAGCCCAGGGGAACACCACTGTATACTCCCATTGAGTCTGAACAACAACCTTTCACCACTTCTCTCTGTTTACTGTTCCTTAGCCAATGTTATATCCACACTTTCACTGTACCTTTAATCCATAGTGTTCAGTTTTCCTAACCTGTCTATTGAATGTCACTTGATCGAACACCTTTTGAAAGTCCATATATATAACTTCAATCACACCACCCTCATCAGCCCTCTCCATTGTTTTCTCAAAGAACTCCATCAAGTTTACCTCACCACCACCTCTCTCCACTCCTCCACTGTTGTTAAATTATCAGACTGATTATCCGACACCCAGTACTGGATGAGCAGAAATTTCCTCCAATTAAATATTGGGAAGACTGAAGCCATTGTTTTAACTCCCCACTCCAACTCTGTTCCCTTGCTATTGATTCCATCCCTCTTCCTGGTGACAGTCTGAGATTCAGACAATATGTTTACAGCCTTGGTGTCACATTTCACCACAAAATGAGCTTTAACCTCATTTTCAGGGGATCATTACAACCGCCTATTGCCACCTCAGTAACATCGCCTGACTTCACCCCTGTGTCAGCCCATCTGCTGCTGAAACCTCATTCATGCCTTTGTCACCTCTCGATGTGACTATTCCAAATCACTCCTGGCTGATCTCCCACATCTACTCTCTGTAAACTTGAGGTCATCCAAAACTCTGCTGCCCATGTCTTAGCTCACACCAAGTCCCGTTTATATCTCACTGACCGACATTGGCTCCCAGTCAAGCAATATCTTGTTTTTAAAATTCTCATCCTTGTTGTCATATCTCTCAATAGCCTCGCCCCTCCCTATCTCTGTAATCTCCTCCAGCTCCAGAACCCATCGAGACATCTGTGCTCCTCTAATTCTGGTCTCTTTTACATCCGTTATTTTAATCACTGCACCACTGGCGACCGTGCCTTCAGCTGCCGGGGCCCAAGCTGCAGTATCCTCCATACACATCTCCGCCTCTGCACCTCTCCATCTCACTTTCCTCCTTTAAGACATTCCTTGTAACCTTCCTCTTTGGCTAAGCTGTTGGTCCTTTGACTTAATATCTCCTGTTGTATCTCAGTTCGCACTTTGCTTCATAATGCTCCTGTGAAGCACCTTGGGATTTTTTATAACATTAAAGGCAATATCTAAATATAAATTGTTGTTTTTGTTGTTGTTTGCCAGACATCAATAGTCTTTAGCATATCCAGGTTGCTAACCATTTACTATCCAATGTTTTTACAAGCAACAAGTATTTTTCTCTTGGGTTGTCACGTCTACAAATGTCCCCAGTCGTGACACTAGTCTGACTGGTCAGTAATTACAGCATTTATCGCATATCTCCTTTTTTAAACAGGATGTAAGATTTACAATCCTCCAATCCTCTGTCATCACACCCATATCCAAGGAGGATTGGAAGATTCTGGCCAGTGCCTCTGCTATTTCCACTATTCCTTCCCTCAGAAACCCCTATACATCCATTCAGACTGGGTAAGAGTTCCAGTTTATTGTGGTACAAAAAGGTGTTGGATAGAAAGGTGTTAACTGAAACTGTTTGTTCAGTGACTGTAATTAATGTCAGTCTCCATGGACCGAATTGTGTCACAGGAGGGTTTCCCTCTTCTATTAATATGGGACTCCTTTCGATGTGTTATCCCATACTGTCAGCGGGAGCATCACGCCCGGCACTCACAGGGATCAGCGGCTCCAGAGAGAGGGAGAGGATAGATCAGAATCTGAGAACAATGGGTCAGAATCTGAGAACAATGGGTCAGAATCTGAGAACAATGGGTCAGAATCTGAGAACAATGGGTCAGAATCTGAGAACAATGGGTCAGAGTCTGAGAACAATGGGTCAGAATCTGAGAACAATGGGTCAGAGTCTGAGAACAATGGGTCAGAATCTGAGAACAATGGGTCAGAATCTGAGAACAATGGGTCAGAGTCTGAGAACAATGGGTCAGAATCTGAGAACAATGGGTCAGAATCTGAGAACAATGGGTCAGAGTCTGAGAACAATGGGTCAGAGTCTGAGAACAATGGGTCAGTCTGAGAACAATGGGTCAGAATCTGAGAACAATGGGTCAGAATCTGAGAACAATGGGTCAGAGTCTGAGAACAATGGGTCAGAATCTGAGAACAATGGGTCAGAGTCTGAGAACAATGGGTCAGAGTCTGAGAACAATGGGTCAGAATCTGAGAACAATGGGTCAGAATCTGAGAACAATGGGTCAGAGTCTGAGAACAATGGGTCAGAGTCTGAGAACAATGGGTCAGTCTGAGAACAATGGGTCAGAATCTGAGAACAATGGGTCAGAATCTGAGAACAATGGGTCAGAGTCTGAGAACAATGGGTCAGAATCTGAGAGCAATGGGTCAGAGTCTGAGAACAATGGGTCAGAATCTGAGAACAATGGGTCAGAATCTGAGAACAATGGGTCAGAATCTGAGAACAATGGGTCAGAGTCTGAGAACAACGGATCAGAATCTGATAACAATGGGTCAGAATCTGAGAACAATGGGTCAGAGTCTGAGAACAATGGGTCAGAGTCTGAGAACAATGGGTCAGAGTCTGAGAACAATGGGTCAGAATCTGAGAACAATGGGTCAGAATCTGAGAACAATGGGTCAGAATCTGATAACAATGGGTCAGAATCTGAGAACAATGGATCAGAATCTGAGAACAATGGGTCAGAGTCTGAGAACAATGGATCAGAATCTGATAACAATGGGTCAGAATCTGAGAACAATGGGTCAGAATCTGAGAACAATGGGTCAGAATCTGATAACAATGGATCAGAATCTGAGAACAATGGGTCAGAGTCTGAGAACAATGGGTCAGAATCTGAGAACAATGGGTCAGAGTCAGAGAACAATGGGTCAGAATCTGATAACAATGGATCAGAATCTGAGAACAATGGGTCAGAGTCTGAGAACAATGGGTCAGAATCTGAGAACAATGGGTCAGAGTCTGAGAACAATGGGTCAGAGTCTGAGAACAATGGGTCAGAATCTGAGAACAATGGGTCAGAATCTGAGAACAATGGGTCAGAGTCTGAGAACAATGGGTCAGAATCTGAGAACAATGGGTCAGAATCTGAGAACAATGTGTCAGAATCTGATAACAATGGGTCAGAATCTGAGAACAATGGATTAGAATCTGAGAACAATGGATCAGAATCTGAGAACAATGGTTCAGAATCTGAGAACAATGGGTCAGAATCTGAGAACAATGGGTCAGAATCTGAGAACAATGGTTCAGAATCTGAGAACAATGGGTCAGAATCTGAGAACAATGGGTCAGAATCTGAGAACAATGGATCAGAATCTGAGAACAATGGATCAGAATCTGAGAACAATGGTTCAGAATCTGAGAACAATGGGTCAGAATCTGAGAACAATGGGTCAGAATCTGAGAACAATGTGTCAGAGTCTGAGAACAATGGGTCAGAATCTGAGAACAATGGGTCAGAATCTGATAACAATGGATCAGAATCTGAGAACAATGGATCAGAATCTGAGAACAATGGTTCAGAATCTGAGAACAATGGGTCAGAATCTGAGAACAATGGGTCAGAATCTGAGAACAATGGATCAGAATCTGAGAACAATGGATCAGAATCTGAGAACAATGGTTCAGAATCTGAGAACAATGGGTCAGAATCTGAGAACAATGGGTCAGAATCTGAGAACAATGGATCAGAATCTGAGAACAATGGATCAGAATCTGAGAACAATGGGTCAGAATCTGAGAACAATGGGTCAGAGTCTGAGAACAATGGGTCAGAGTCTGAGAACAATGGGTCAGAATCTGAGAACAATGGGTCAGAATCTGATAACAATGGGTCAGAATCTGAGAACAATGGATCAGAATCTGAGAACAATGGGTCAGAATCTGATAACAATGGGTCAGAGTCTGAGAACAATGGGTCAGAATCTGAGAACAATGGGTCAGAATCTGAGAACAATGGGTCAGAGTCTGAGAACAATGGGTCAGAATCTGAGAACAATGGGTCAGAATCTGAGAACAATGGGTCAGAATCTGAGAACAATGGGTCAGAATCTGAGAACAATGGGTCAGAGTCTGAGAACAATGGGTCAGAATCTGAGAACAATGGGTCAGAATCTGAGAACAATGGGTCAGAGTCTGATAACAATGGGTCAGAGTCTGAGAACAATGGGTCAGAATCTGATAACAATGGGTCAGAATCTGAGAACAATGGGTCAGAGTCTGAGAACAATGGATCAGAATCTGAGAACAATGGGTCAGAGTCTGAGAACAATGGGTCAGAGTCTGAGAACAATGGGTCAGAATCTGAGAACAATGTGTCAGAATCTGATAACAATGGGTCAGAATCTGAGAACAATGGATCAGAATATGAGAACAATGGGTCAGAATCTGATAACAATGGGTCAGAGTCTGAGAACAATGGGTCAGAATCTGAGAACAATGGGTCAGAGTCTGATAACAATGGGTCAGAGTCTGAGAACAATGGGTCAGAATCTGATAACAATGGGTCAGAATCTGAGAACAATGGGTCAGAGTCTGAGAACAATGGATCAGAATCTGAGAACAATGGGTCAGAGTCTGAGAACAATGGGTCAGAGTCTGAGAACAATGGGTCAGAATCTGAGAACAATGTGACAGAATCTGATAACAATGGGTCAGAATCTGAGAACAATGGATCAGAATCTGAGAACAATGGGTCAGAATCTGATAACAATGGGTCAGAGTCTGAGAACAATGGGTCAGAATCTGAGAACAATGGGTCAGAATCTGAGAACAATGGGTCAGAATCTGAGAACAATGTGTCAGAGTCTGAGAACAATGGGTCAGAGTCTGAGAACAATGGGTCAGAATCTGAGAACAATGGGTCAGAATCTGAGAACAATGGGTCAGAGTCTGAGAACAATGGGTCAGAGTCTGAGAACAATGGGTCAGAATCTGAGAACAATGGGTCAGAATCTGAGAACAATGGATCAGAATCTGAGAACAATGGATCAGAATCTGAGAACAATGGGTCAGAGTCTGAGAACAATGGGTCAGAGTCTGAGAACAATGGATCAGAATCTGAGAACAATGGGTCAGAATCTGAGAACAATGGATCAGAATCTGAGAACAATGGGTCAGAGTCTGAGAACAATGGGTCAGAATCTGAGAACAATGGATCAGAATCTGAGAACAATGGATCAGAATCTGAGAACAATGGGTCAGAGTCTGAGAACAATGGGTCAGAATCTGAGAACAATGGGTCAGAATCTGAGAACAATGGGTCAGAATCTGAGAACAATGGGTCAGAATCTGAGAACAATGGGTCAGAATCTGAGAACAATGGGTCAGAATCTGAGAACAATGTGTCAGAGTCTGAGAACAATGGGTCAGAATCTGAGAACAATGGGTCAGAATCTGAGAACAATGGGTCAGAATCTGAGAACAATGGGACAGAATCTGAGAACAATGGGTCAGAGTCTGATAACAATGGGTCAGAATCTGATAACAATGGGTCAGAATCTGAGAACAATGGGTCAGAGTCTGAGAACAATGGGACAGAATCTGAGAACAATGGGTCAGAATCTGAGAACAATGGATCATAATCTGAGAACAATTGGTCAGAGTCTGAGAACAATGGGTCAGAATCTGAGAACAATGGGTCAGAGTCTGATAACAATGGATCAGAATCTGAGAACAATGGGTCAGAATCTGAGAACAATGGGTCAGAATCTGAGAACAATGGGTCAGAGTCTGAGAACAATAGATCAGAATCTGAGAACAATGGGTCAGAGTCTGATAACAATGGATCAGAATCTGAGAACAATGGGTCAGAATCTGAGAACAATGGGTCAGAATCTGAGAACAATGGGTCAGAGTCTGAGAACAATGGGTCAGAGTCTGAGAACAATGGGTCAGAATCTGAGAACAATGGGTCAGAATCTGAGAACAATGGGTCAGAGTCTGAGAACAATGGGTCAGAATCTGATAACAATGGATCAGAATCTGAGAACAATGGGTCAGAATCTGAGAACAATGGGTCAGAGTCTGAGAACAATGGGTCAGAATCTGAGAACAATGGGTCAGAATCTGAGAACAATGTGTCAGAATCTGATAACAATGGCTCAGATTCTGAGAACAATGGGTCAGAATCTGAGAACAATGGGTCAGAATCTGAGAACAATGGATCAGAATCTGAGAACAATGGGTCAGAATCTGAGAACAATGGGTCAGAGTCTGAGAACAATGGGTCAGAGTCTGAGAACAATGGGTCAGAATCTGATAACAATGGGTCAGAGTCTGAGAACAATGGGTCAGAATCTGAGAACAATGGGTCAGAGTCTGAGAACAATGGGTCAGAATCTGAGAACAATGGGTCAGAATCTGTGAACAATGGATCAGAATCTGAGAACAATGGGTCAGAATCTGAGAACAATGGGTCAGAGTCTGAGAACAATGTGTCAGAGTCTGAGAACAATGGATCAGAGTCTGAGAACAATGGGTCAGAATCTGATAACAATGGATCAGAATCTGAGAACAATAGATCAGAATCTGAGAACAATGGGTCAGAATCTGAGAACAATGGGTCAGAATCTGAGAACAATGGGTCAGAATCTGAGAACAATGGGTCAGAATCTGAGAACAATGGGTCAGAATCTGAGAACAATGTGTCAGAATCTGAGAACAATGGGTCAGAATCTGAGAACAATGGGTCAGAATCTGATAACAATGGGTCAGAATCTGAGAACAATGGGTCAGAGTCTGAGAACAATGGGTCAGAATCTGAGAACAATGGGTCAGAGTCTGAGAACAATGGGTCAGAATCTGAGAACAATGGGTCAGAATCTGAGAACAATGGGTCAGAGTCTGAGAACAATGGGTCAGAATCTGAGAACAATGGGTCAGAGTCTGAGAACAATGTGTCAGAGTCTGAGAACAATGGATCAGAATCTGAGAACAATGGGTCAGAATCTGAGAACAATGGGTCAGAATCTGAGAACAATGGGTCAGAATCTGAGAACAATGGGTCAGAGTCTGAGAACAATGGGTCAGAATCTGAGAACAATGGGTCAGAGTCTGAGAACAATGTGTCAGAGTCTGAGAACAATGGATCAGAATCTGAGAACAATGGGTCAGAATCTGAGAACAATGGGTCAGAGTCTGAGAACAATGGGTCAGAATCTGAGAACAATGGGTCAGAATCTGAGAACAATGGGTCAGAGTCTGAGAACAATGGGTCAGAATCTGAGAACAATGGATCAGAATCTGAGAACAATGGGTCAGAATCTGAGAACAATGGGTCAGAATCTGAGAACAATGGGTCAGAGTCTGAGAACAATGGGTCAGAATCTGAGAACAATGGGTCAGAATCTGAGAACAATGGGTCAGAATCTGATAACAATGGGTCAGAGTCTGAGAACAATGTGTCAGAATCTGATAACAATGGGTCAGAATCTGAGAACAAAGGGTCAGAATCTGAGAACAATGGGTCAGAGTCTGAGAACAATGGGTCAGAATCTGAGAACAATGGGTCAGAATCTGAGAACAATGGGTCAGAATCTGAGAACAATGGGTCAGAGTCTGATAACAATGGGTCAGAATCTGAGAACAATGGGTCAGAATCTGAGAACAATGGGTCAGAATCTGAGAACAATGGGTCAGAATCTGTGAACAATGGGTCAGAGTCTGATAACAATGGGTCAGAATCTGAGAACAATGGGTCAGAATCTGAGAACAATGGGTCAGAATCTGATAACAATGGGTCAGAATCTGAGAACAATGGGTCAGAGTCTGAGAACAATGGGTCAGAATCTGAGAACAATGTGTCAGAATCTGATAACAATGGGTCAGAATCTGAGAACAATGGGTCAGAATCTGAGAACAATGTGTCAGAGTCTGAGAACAATGGGTCAGAATCTGAGAACAATGGGTCAGAGTCTGAGAACAATGGGTCAGAGTCTGAGAACAATGGGTCAGAATCTGAGAACAATGGGTCAGAATCTGAGAACAATGGATCAGAATCTGAGAACAATGGGTCAGAGTCTGAGAACAATGTGTCAGAGTCTGAGAACAATGGATCAGAATCTGAGAACAATGGGTCAGAATCTGAGAACAATGGGTCAGAATCTGAGAACAATGGGTCAGAATCTGAGAACAATGGGTCAGAGTCTGAGAACAATGGGTCAGAATCTGAGAACAATGGGTCAGAATCTGAGAACAATGGGTCAGAATCTGAGAACAATGGGTCAGAGTCTGAGAACAATGGGTCAGAATCTGAGAACAATGGATCAGAATCTGAGAACAATGGTTCAGAATCTGAGAACAATGGGTCAGAATCTGAGAACAATGGGTCAGAGTCTGAGAACAATGGGTCAGAATCTGAGAACAATGGGTCAGAATCTGATAACAATGGGTCAGAATCTGAGAACAATGGGTCAGAGTCTGAGAACAATGGGACAGAATCTGAGAACAATGGGTCAGAATCTGAGAACAATGGATCATAATCTGAGAACAATTGGTCAGAGTCTGAGAACAATGGGTCAGAATCTGAGAACAATGGGTCAGAGTCTGATAACAATGGATCAGAATCTGAGAACAATGGGTCAGAATCTGAGAACAATGGGTCAGAATCTGAGAACAATGGGTCAGAGTCTGAGAACAATAGATCAGAATCTGAGAACAATGGGTCAGAGTCTGATAACAATGGATCAGAATCTGAGAACAATGGGTCAGAATCTGAGAACAATGGGTCAGAATCTGAGAACAATGGGTCAGAGTCTGAGAACAATGGGTCAGAGTCTGAGAACAATGGGTCAGAATCTGAGAACAATGGGTCAGAATCTGAGAACAATGGGTCAGAGTCTGAGAACAATGGGTCAGAATCTGATAACAATGGATCAGAATCTGAGAACAATGGGTCAGAATCTGAGAACAATGGGTCAGAGTCTGAGAACAATGGGTCAGAATCTGAGAACAATGGGTCAGAATCTGAGAACAATGTGTCAGAATCTGATAACAATGGCTCAGATTCTGAGAACAATGGGTCAGAATCTGAGAACAATGGGTCAGAATCTGAGAACAATGGATCAGAATCTGAGAACAATGGGTCAGAATCTGAGAACAATGGGTCAGAGTCTGAGAACAATGGGTCAGAGTCTGAGAACAATGGGTCAGAATCTGATAACAATGGGTCAGAGTCTGAGAACAATGGGTCAGAATCTGAGAACAATGGGTCAGAGTCTGAGAACAATGGGTCAGAATCTGAGAACAATGGGTCAGAATCTGTGAACAATGGATCAGAATCTGAGAACAATGGGTCAGAATCTGAGAACAATGGGTCAGAGTCTGAGAACAATGTGTCAGAGTCTGAGAACAATGGATCAGAGTCTGAGAACAATGGGTCAGAATCTGATAACAATGGATCAGAATCTGAGAACAATAGATCAGAATCTGAGAACAATGGGTCAGAATCTGAGAACAATGGGTCAGAATCTGAGAACAATGGGTCAGAATCTGAGAACAATGGGTCAGAATCTGAGAACAATGGGTCAGAATCTGAGAACAATGTGTCAGAATCTGAGAACAATGGGTCAGAATCTGAGAACAATGGGTCAGAATCTGATAACAATGGGTCAGAATCTGAGAACAATGGGTCAGAGTCTGAGAACAATGGGTCAGAATCTGAGAACAATGGGTCAGAGTCTGAGAACAATGGGTCAGAATCTGAGAACAATGGGTCAGAATCTGAGAACAATGGGTCAGAGTCTGAGAACAATGGGTCAGAATCTGAGAACAATGGGTCAGAGTCTGAGAACAATGTGTCAGAGTCTGAGAACAATGGATCAGAATCTGAGAACAATGGGTCAGAATCTGAGAACAATGGGTCAGAATCTGAGAACAATGGGTCAGAATCTGAGAACAATGGGTCAGAATCTGAGAACAATGGGTCAGAGTCTGAGAACAATGGGTCAGAATCTGAGAACAATGGGTCAGAGTCTGAGAACAATGTGTCAGAGTCTGAGAACAATGGATCAGAATCTGAGAACAATGGGTCAGAATCTGAGAACAATGGGTCAGAGTCTGAGAACAATGGGTCAGAATCTGAGAACAATGGGTCAGAATCTGAGAACAATGGGTCAGAGTCTGAGAACAATGGGTCAGAATCTGAGAACAATGGATCAGAATCTGAGAACAATGGGTCAGAATCTGAGAACAATGGGTCAGAATCTGAGAACAATGGGTCAGAGTCTGAGAACAATGGGTCAGAATCTGAGAACAATGGGTCAGAATCTGAGAACAATGGGTCAGAATCTGATAACAATGGGTCAGAGTCTGAGAACAATGTGTCAGAATCTGATAACAATGGGTCAGAATCTGAGAACAAAGGGTCAGAATCTGAGAACAATGGGTCAGAGTCTGAGAACAATGGGTCAGAATCTGAGAACAATGGGTCAGAATCTGAGAACAATGGGTCAGAATCTGAGAACAATGGGTCAGAGTCTGATAACAATGGGTCAGAATCTGAGAACAATGGGTCAGAATCTGAGAACAATGGGTCAGAATCTGAGAACAATGGGTCAGAATCTGTGAACAATGGGTCAGAGTCTGATAACAATGGGTCAGAATCTGAGAACAATGGGTCAGAATCTGAGAACAATGGGTCAGAATCTGATAACAATGGGTCAGAATCTGAGAACAATGGGTCAGAGTCTGAGAACAATGGGTCAGAATCTGAGAACAATGTGTCAGAATCTGATAACAATGGGTCAGAATCTGAGAACAATGGGTCAGAATCTGAGAACAATGTGTCAGAGTCTGAGAACAATGGGTCAGAATCTGAGAACAATGGGTCAGAGTCTGAGAACAATGGGTCAGAGTCTGAGAACAATGGGTCAGAATCTGAGAACAATGGGTCAGAATCTGAGAACAATGGATCAGAATCTGAGAACAATGGGTCAGAGTCTGAGAACAATGTGTCAGAGTCTGAGAACAATGGATCAGAATCTGAGAACAATGGGTCAGAATCTGAGAACAATGGGTCAGAATCTGAGAACAATGGGTCAGAATCTGAGAACAATGGGTCAGAGTCTGAGAACAATGGGTCAGAATCTGAGAACAATGGGTCAGAATCTGAGAACAATGGGTCAGAATCTGAGAACAATGGGTCAGAGTCTGAGAACAATGGGTCAGAATCTGAGAACAATGGATCAGAATCTGAGAACAATGGTTCAGAATCTGAGAACAATGGGTCAGAATCTGAGAACAATGGGTCAGAGTCTGAGAACAATGGGTCAGAATCTGAGAACAATGGGTCAGAATCTGAGAACAATGGGTCAGAATCTGATAACAATGGGTCAGAGTCTGAGAACAATAGATTGGAATGTTACAACAATGAGCAAGAGTTTATCCTCAGAACTTCACGATCTTTCTACACATTATGATCGGTTCTCATTAGACTTTCGCATCTACCTCGCACTTCGGATTGCTCAATACATTTATTATCCCATCCTCGGTCTTGTTGGTGTCCCTGGTTAGTATCTGTTTCCAGGTATTTATTCCTTAAACCATGTTTAACTGTATTATATTCCTGTAATTTACTCTACCCTCCTTGCTGCTGTTGTTAATCCCGGTGAATATCTCCAGTAATTACCTTGATTAACCATGTTTAACTGCATTACTGCTCCTGTAATTTTCTCTGCCCTCCTTGCTGCTGTTGTTATTTCTGCTGAATCTCTATCTCCAGAAATCAGCTGTATAAACCACTGCTAACGGTATTTCAGTTCTTGTAATTTACTCTCTCCTCTTTGCTGCTGATACTGTCTCTATTTCCAGCTAGGAGATCTGTAAACCCTGTTTACTGAAATACTGTTCTGGAACGTAAATTGTGGGAAGAGAGAAGACAGTGTCATTGGTCCATTGGTCTCCATCACAAACTCCATCCCCTATCTGTGAACCACATACCCGATCCTGAGGCTGAACCAGACAGTTTACAACCTCTGTGTTCTATTTTTACCTTACTTGAGTTCATCTCCAAATTCTCTCCATCACCAACCTTGTCTACTACCACCTGAGTAATATCACTCGTCTCCACTTCTGCCTCAGCCCATCTGCTGCACAAACCCTCACATGTGCCTTTGTTAAATCCACACTTGACTATTCCGAATCTCTCCTGGTCACCCTCCCAGTTATAAACCTCCATAAACCACAGCCCATCCAGAACTCTGATGCCTGTATCCTAACTCACACCAAATCCCGATCACCCATCACCCCTGTGCTCACTGATCTACAATGGCTCACGGTTTGGCAGCAACTTAATTTTAATATTCTCATTCTTGAGTCTGTATCCCTCCATGGCCTCACCACTCCATTAGTCCCATTCTCTTGTGCATTTCCCATATTTCTGCAAATAATATGCCTTCAATCTTTTCTCAATTCTCTTTTTAAAGTGAATTTCTTTCTCTCTGTATCTGTTCCTAGCCACGATTTTCAACTCCACAGAACCCACTGTTGCTCAGGGCGCAGAAGATGGGACCCATAAAATGATGCGAACCACACAGCCGGCCACTTCTAGTGTGGTCAGCACAGTGTCCCATGGTGGGCAGTACACTTGTGTGGTCAGCACAGTGCCCAATGGTGGACAATGCTCTAGTATGGTCAGCACAGTGCCCCATGCTGGACAGGGCTCTAGTATGGTCAGCACAATGCCCCATGCTGGACAGGGCTCTAGTATGGTCAGCACAATGCCCCATGCTGGACAGGGCTCTAGTATGGTCAGCACAATGCCCCATGCTGGACAATGTTCTAATATGGTAAGCACAATGCCCCATGCTGGACAGGGCTCTAGTGTGGTCAGCACAATGCCCCATGCTGGACAATGCTCTAATATGGTCAGCACAATGCACCATGCTGGACAAGGCTCGAGTATGGTCAGCACAATGCCCATGCTGGACAATGCTCTAGTATGGTCAGCACAATGCCCCAAGCTGGATAGAGCTCTAGTATGGTCAGCAAAGTGCCCCATGCTGGACAGAGCTCTAGTATTATCAGCACAATGCCCCATGCTGGACAGAGCTCTAGTATGGTCAGCACAATGCCCCATGCTGGACAGAACTCTAATATGGTCAGCACAATGCCCCATGCTGGACAGGGCTCTAGTATGGTCAGCACAATGCCCCATGCTGGACAGAGCTCTAGTATGGTCAGCACAATGCCCCATGCTGGACAGGGCTCTAGTGTGGTCAGCACAGTGCCCCATGCTGGACAGGGCTCTAGTATGGTCAGCACAATGCCCCATGCTGGACAGGGCTCTAGTAGGGTCAGCACAATGCCCCATGCTGGACAGGGCTCTAGTGTGGTCAGCACAGTGCCCCATGCTGGACAGAACTCTAGTATGGTCAGCACAATGCCCCATGCTGGACAGGGCTCTAGTATGGTCAGCACAGTGCCCCATGCTGGACAGGGCTCTAGTATGGTCAGCACAATGCCCCATGCTGGACAGGGCTCTAGTGTGGTCAGCACAGTGCCCCATGCTGGACAGGGCTCCAGTATGGTCAGCACAATGCCCCATGCTGGACAGGGCTCTAGTGTGGTCAGCACAGTGCCCCATGCTGGACAGAAATCTAATATGGTCAGCACAGTGCCCCATGCTGGACAGGGCTCTAGTGTGGTCAGCACAATGCCCCATGCTGGACAGAGCTCTAGTATGGTCAGCACAATGCCCCATGCTGGACAGGGCTCTACTTTGGTCAGCACAATGCCCCATGCTGGACAGAGCTCTAGCATGGTCAGCACAATGCCCCATGCTGGACAGGGCTCTAGTATGGTCAGCACAATGCCTCATGCTGGACAGAGCTCTAGTATGGTCAGCACAATGCCCCATGCTGGACAGGGCTCTACTTTGGTCAGCACAATGCCCCATGCTGGACAGAGCTCTAGCATGGTCAGCACAATGCCCCATGCTGGACAGAGCTCTAGTATGGTCAGCACAATGCCCCATGCTGGACAGGGCTCTAGTATGGTCAGCGCAATGCCCCATGCTGGTCAGGGCTCTAGTATGGTCAGCACAATGCCCCATGCTGGACAGAGCTCTAGTATGGTCAGCACAATGCCCCATGCTGAACAGGGCTCTAGTATGGTCAGCACAGTGCCCCATGCTGGACAGAGCTCTAGTACGGTCAGCACAATGCCCCATGCAGGCCAGGGCTCTAGTATGGTCAGCACAGTGCCCCATGCTGGACAGAGCTCTAGTATGGTCAGCACAATGCCCCATGCTGGACAGGGCTCTAGTATGGTCAGCACAGTGCCCCATGCTGGACAGGGCTCTTGTATGGTCAGCACAGTGCCCCATGCTGGACAGGGCTCTAGTATGGTCAGCACAGTGCCCCATGCTGGACAGAGCTCTAGTATGGTCAGCACAATGCCCCATGCTGGACAGGGCTCCAGTATGGTCAGCACAGTGCCCCATGCTGGACAGAGCTCTAGTATGGTCAGCAAAATGCCCCATGCTGGACAGAGCTCTAGTATGGTCAGCACAATGCCCCATGCTGGACAGAGCTCTAGTATGGTCAGCACAATGCCCCATGCTGGACAGGGCTTTAGTATGGTCAGCACAATGCCCCATGCTGGACAGCGCTCTAGTATGGTCAGCACAATGCCCCATGCTGGACAGAGCTCTAGTATGGTCAGCACAATGCCCCATGCTGGACAGGGCTCCAGTATGGTCACCACAATGCCCCATGCTGGACAGGGCTCTAGTGTGGTCAGCACAATGCCCCATGCTGGACAGGGCTCCAGTATGGTCACCACAATGCCCCATGCTGGACAGGGCTCTAGTGTGGTCAGCACAATGCCCCATGCTGGACAGGGCCCGAGTATGGTCAGCACAATGCCCCATGCTGGACAGGTCTCTAGTATGGTCAGCACAATGCCCCATGCTGGACAGGGCTCTTGTATGGTCAGCACAATGCCCCATGCTGGACAAGGCTCTAGTATGGTCAGCACAATGCCCCATGCTGGACAGGGCTCTAGTATGGTCAGCACAATGCCCCATGCTGGACAGGGCTCTAGTATGGTCAGCACAATGCCCCATGCTGGACAGGGCTCTAGTATTACCAGCACAATGCCCCATGCTGGACAGGACTCTAGTGTGGTCAGCTCAATGCCCCATGCTGGACAGGGCTCTAGTATTATCAGCACAGTGCCCCATGCTGGACAGAGCTCTAGTATTATCAGCACAATGCCCCATGCTGGACAGGGCTCTAGTATTACCAGCACAATGCCCCATGCTGGACAGGGCTCTAGTGTGGTCAGCACAGTGCCCCATGCTGGACAGAGCTCTAGTATTATCAGCACAATGCCCCATGCTGGACAGGGCTCTAGTGTGGTCAGCACAGTGCCCCATGCTGGACAGGGCTTTAGTATTACCAGCACAATGCCCCATGCTGGACAGGACTCTAGTGTGGTCAGCACAATGCCCCATGCTGGACAGGACTCTAGTGTGGTCAGCACAATGCCCCATGCTGGACAGGGCTCTAGTGTGGTCAGCACAATGCCCCATGCTGGACAGGGCTCTAGTATTATCAGCTCAATGCCCCATGCTGGACAGGGCTCTAGTATGGTCAGCACAATGCCCCATGCTGTACAGGGCTCTAGTATGGTCAGCACCATGCCCCATGCTGGACAGGGCTCTAGTATGGTCAGCACAATGCCCCATGCTGGACAGGGCTCTAGTATTATCAGCACAGTGCCCCATGCTGGACAGGGCTCTAGTATGGTCAGCACAATGCCCCATGCTGGACAGGGCTCTAGTATTATCAGCACAGTGCCCCATGCTGGACAGGGCTCTAGTATTATCAGCACAGTGCCCCATGCTGGACAGAGCTCTAGTATGGTCAGCACAGTGCCCCATGCTGGACAGGGCTCTAGTATGGTCAGCACAGTGCCCCATGCTGGACAGGGCTCTAGTATTATCAGCACAGTGCCCCATGCTGGACAGGGCTCTAGTATGGTCAGCACAATGCCCCATGCTGGACAGGGCTCTAGTATGGTCAGCACAGTGCCCCATGCTGGACAGGGCTCTAGTGTGGTCAGCACAATGCCCCATGCTGGAAAGGGCTCTATTGTGGTCAGCACAATGCCCCATTCTGGACAGGGCTCCAGTGTGGTCAGCCCAGTGCCCCATGCTGGACAGGGCTCGAGTATTATCAGCACAATGCCCCATGCTGGACAGAGCTCTAGTGTGGTCAGCACAGTGCCCCATGCTGGACAGGGCTCCAGTATTATCAGCACAGTGCCCCATGCTGGACAGGGCTCTAGTATGGTCAGCACAATGCCCCATGCTGGACAGGGCTCTAGTATGGTCAGCACAATGCCCCATGCTGGACAGCGCTCTAGTATGGTCAGCACAGTGCCCCATGCTGGACAGGGCTCTAGTGTGGTCAGCACAGTGCCCCATGCTGGAAAGGGCTCTATTGTGGTCAGCACAATGCCCCATGCTGGGCAGGGCTCTAGTGTGGTCAGCCCAGTGCCCCATGCTGGACAGGGCTCGAGTATTATCAGCACAATGCCCCATGCTGGACAGAGCTCTAGTGTGGTCCGCACAGTGCCCCATGCTGGACAGGGCTCTAGTGTGGTCAGCACAATGCCCCATGCTGGACAGGGCTTTAGTATGGTCAGCACAGTGCCCCATGCTGGACAGGGCTCTAGTATGGTCAGCACTGTGCCTCATGCTGGACAGGGCTCTAGTATTATCAGCACAGAGCCCCATACTGGACAGGGCTCTAGAGTGGTCAGCACAATGCCCCATGGTGGACAGGGCTCGAGTATTATCAGCACAATGCCCCATGCTGGACAGAGCTCTAGTGTGGTCCGCACAGTGCCCCATGCTGGACAGGGCTCTAGTGTGGTCAGCACAATGCCCCATGCTGGACAGGGCTTTAGTATGGTCAGCACAGTGCCTCATGCTGGACAGGGCTCTAGTATTATCAGCACAGAGCCCCATACTGGACAGGGCTCTAGAGTGGTCAGCACAATGCCCCATGGTGGACAGGGCTCGAGTGCGGTCAGCCCAGTGCGTCATGCTGGACAGGGCTCTAGTATTATCAGCACAGAGCCCCATGCTGGACAGGGCTCTAGTATGGTCAGCACAATGCCCCATGCTGGACAGGGCTTCAGTATGGTCAGCACAATGCCTCATGCTGGTCAGGGATCTAGTATGGTCAGCACAGTGCCTCATGCTGGATAGGGCTTTAGTATGGTCAGCACAATGCCCCATGCTGGACAGGGCTCTAGTATGGTCAGCACAATGCCTCATGCTGGACAGGGCTCTAGTATGGTCAGCACAGTGCCTCATGCTGGACAGGGCTCTTGTATTATCAGCACAGAGCCCCATGCTGGACAGGGCTCTAGAGTGGTCAGCACAATGCCCCATGCTGGACAGGGCTCCAGAGTGGTCAGCACAGTGCCCCATGCTGGACAGGGCTCTAGAGTGGTCAACAGAATGCCCCATGCTGGACAGGGCTCGAGTGTGGTCAGCCCAGTGCCTCATGCTGGACAGGGCTCTAGTATTATCAGCACAGTGCCCCATGCTGGAAAGGGCTCTAGTATGGTCAGCACAATGCCCCATGCTGGACAGGGCTCTAGTATGGTCAGCACAGTGCCCCATGCTGGACAGGGCTCTAGTGTGGTCAGCACAATGCCCCATGCTGGAAAGGGCTCTATTGTGGTCAGCACAATGCCCCATTCTGGACAGGGCTCCAGTGTGGTCAGCCCAGTGCCCCATGCTGGACAGGGCTCGAGTATTATCAGCACAATGCCCCATGCTGGACAGAGCTCTAGTGTGGTCAGCACAGTGCCCCATGCTGGACAGGGCTCCAGTATTATCAGCACAGTGCCCCATGCTGGACAGGGCTCTAGTATGGTCAGCACAATGCCCCATGCTGGACAGGGCTCTAGTATGGTCAGCACAATGCCCCATGCTGGACAGCGCTCTAGTATGGTCAGCACAGTGCCCCATGCTGGACAGGGCTCTAGTGTGGTCAGCACAGTGCCCCATGCTGGAAAGGGCTCTATTGTGGTCAGCACAATGCCCCATGCTGGGCAGGGCTCTAGTGTGGTCAGCCCAGTGCCCCATGCTGGACAGGGCTCGAGTATTATCAGCACAATGCCCCATGCTGGACAGAGCTCTAGTGTGGTCCGCACAGTGCCCCATGCTGGACAGGGCTCTAGTGTGGTCAGCACAATGCCCCATGCTGGACAGGGCTTTAGTATGGTCAGCACAGTGCCCCATGCTGGACAGGGCTCTAGTATGGTCAGCACTGTGCCTCATGCTGGACAGGGCTCTAGTATTATCAGCACAGAGCCCCATACTGGACAGGGCTCTAGAGTGGTCAGCACAATGCCCCATGGTGGACAGGGCTCGAGTGCGGTCAGCCCAGTGCGTCATGCTGGACAGGGCTCTAGTATTATCAGCACAGAGCCCCATGCTGGACAGGGCTCTAGTATGGTCAGCACAATGCCCCATGCTGGACAGGGCTTCAGTATGGTCAGCACAATGCCTCATGCTGGTCAGGGATCTAGTATGGTCAGCACAGTGCCTCATGCTGGATAGGGCTTTAGTATGGTCAGCACAATGCCCCATGCTGGACAGGGCTCTAGTATGGTCAGCACAATGCCTCATGCTGGACAGGGCTCTAGTATGGTCAGCACAGTGCCTCATGCTGGACAGGGCTCTTGTATTATCAGCACAGAGCCCCATGCTGGACAGGGCTCTAGAGTGGTCAGCACAATGCCCCATGCTGGACAGGGCTCCAGAGTGGTCAGCACAGTGCCCCATGCTGGACAGGGCTCTAGAGTGGTCAACAGAATGCCCCATGCTGGACAGGGCTCGAGTGTGGTCAGCCCAGTGCCTCATGCTGGACAGGGCTCTAGTATTATCAGCACAGTGCCCCATGCTGGAAAGGGCTCTAGTATGGTCAGCACAATGCCCCATGCTGGACAGGGCTCTAGTATGGTCAGCACAGTGCCCCATGCTGGACAGGGCTCTAGTGTGGTCAGCACAATGCCCCATGCTGGAAAGGGCTCTATTGTGGTCAGCACAATGCCCCATTCTGGACAGGGCTCCAGTGTGGTCAGCCCAGTGCCCCATGCTGGACAGGGCTCGAGTATTATCAGCACAATGCCCCATGCTGGACAGAGCTCTAGTGTGGTCAGCACAGTGCCCCATGCTGGACAGGGCTCCAGTATTATCAGCACAGTGCCCCATGCTGGACAGGGCTCTAGTATGGTCAGCACAATGCCCCATGCTGGACAGGGCTCTAGTATGGTCAGCACAATGCCCCATGCTGGACAGCGCTCTAGTATGGTCAGCACAGTGCCCCATGCTGGACAGGGCTCTAGTGTGGTCAGCACAGTGCCCCATGCTGGAAAGGGCTCTATTGTGGTCAGCACAATGCCCCATGCTGGGCAGGGCTCTAGTGTGGTCAGCCCAGTGCCCCATGCTGGACATGGCTCGAGTATTATCAGCACAATGCCCCATGCTGGACAGAGCTCTAGTGTGGTCCGCACAGTGCCCCATGCTGGACAGGGCTCTAGTGTGGTCAGCACAATGCCCCATGCTGGACAGGGCTTTAGTATGGTCAGCACAGTGCCCCATGCTGGACAGGGCTCTAGTATGGTCAGCACTGTGCCTCATGCTGGACAGGGCTCTAGTATTATCAGCACAGAGCCCCATACTGGACAGGGCTCTAGAGTGGTCAGCACAATGCCCCATGGTGGACAGGGCTCGAGTGCGGTCAGCCCAGTGCGTCATGCTGGACAGGGCTCTAGTATTATCAGCACAGAGCCCCATGCTGGACAGGGCTCTAGTATGGTCAGCACAATGCCCCATGCTGGACAGGGCTTCAGTATGGTCAGCACAATGCCTCATGCTGGTCAGGGATCTAGTATGGTCAGCACAGTGCCTCATGCTGGATAGGGCTTTAGTATGGTCAGCACAATGCCCCATGCTGGACAGGGCTCTAGTATGGTCAGCACAATGCCTCATGCTGGACAGGGCTCTAGTATGGTCAGCACAGTGCCTCATGCTGGACAGGGCTCTTGTATTATCAGCACAGAGCCCCATGCTGGACAGGGCTCTAGAGTGGTCAGCACAATGCCCCATGCTGGACAGGGCTCCAGAGTGGTCAGCACAGTGCCCCATGCTGGACAGGGCTCTAGAGTGGTCAACAGAATGCCCCATGCTGGACAGGGCTCGAGTGTGGTCAGCCCAGTGCCTCATGCTGGACAGGGCTCTAGTATGGTCAGCACAGTTCCCCATGCTGGACAGGGCTCTAGTATGGTCAGCACAGTGCCTCATGCTGGACAGGGCTCTAGTATGGTCAGCACAATGCCCCATGCTGGACAGGGCTCTAGTATGGTCAGCACAGTGCCCCATGCTGGACAGGGCTCTAGTATGGTCAGCCCTGTGCCTCATGCTGGACAGGGCTCTAGTATGGTCAGCACAGTGCCCCATGCTGAACAGGGCTCTCGAGTGGTCAGCACAGTGCCCCATGCTGGACAGGGCTCTAGTATGGTCAGCCCTGTGCCTCATGCTGGACAGGGCTCTAGTATGGTCAGCACAGTGCCCCATGCTGAACAGGGCTCTCGAGTGGTCAGCACAATGCCCCATGCTGGACAGGGCTCTAGTATGGTCAGCACAATGCCCCATGCTGGACAGGGCTCTAGTATGGTAAGCACAATGCCCCATGCTGGACAGAGCTCTAGTATGGTCAGCACAATGCCCCATGCTGGACAGGGCTCCAGTATGGTCACCACAATGCCCCATGCTGGACAGGGCTCTAGTGTTGTCAGCACAGT